>NW_024060451.1:0-24383 GCF_016432855.1 Salvelinus namaycush | reverse complement strand
AGAGAGAGAGAGAGAGAGAGAGAGAGAGAGAGAGAGAGAGAGAGAGAGAGAGAGAGAGAGAGAGAGAGAGAGAGAGAGAGAGAGAGAGAGAGAGAGAGAGAGAGAGAGAGAGAGAGAGGGGGGGTAGTGAGAGAGATGAGAGGGAGGGGGGGTAGTGAGAGAGATGAGAGGGAGGGGGGGTAGTGAGAGAGATGAGAGGGAGGGGGGGTAGTGAGAGAGATGAGAGGGAGGGGGGGGTAGTGAGAGAGATGAGAGGGAGGGGGGGTAGTGAGAGAGATGAGAGGGAGGGGGGGTAGTGAGAGAGATGAGAGGGAGGGGGGGTAGTGAGAGAGATGAGAGAGAGAGGGAGAGGGAGAGGGAGGGGGGGTAGTGAGAGAGATGAGAGAGAGAGGGAGAGGGAGAGGGAGGGGGGGAAGTGAGAGAGATGAGAGAGAGAGGGAGAGAGGGAGAAGGGGGAAGTGAGAGAGATGAGAGAGAGAGGGAGAGAGGGAGAAGGGGGAAGTGAGAGAGATGAGGGAGAGAGAGAGAGAGAGAGGGGGGAGAGGCAGAGCAGCATTCTATCATTAGAATGCTATATGCATGTAGCTTTTAGTTGTTACACCAATCTCTATGGCTACAAATGACTCATATTTAAAAAGTCGCTGGCCCTGTTTATGCACAGAATCACCCTGGATACAGAATAAACATGGATACAGAATCACCCTGGATACAGAATAAACATGGATACAGAATCACCCTGGATACATAATCACCCTGGATACAGAATAAACATGGATACAGAATCACCCTGGATACAGAATCACCCTGGATACAGAATAAACATGGATACAGAATCACCCTGGATACAGAATAAACATGGATACAGAATCACCCTGGATACAGAATAAACATGGATACAGAATAAACATGGATACAGAATCACCCTGGATACAGAATAAACATGGATACAGAATCACCCTGGATACAGAATAAACATGGATACAGAATCACCCTGGATACAGAATCACCCTGGATACAGAATAAACATGGATACAGAATCACCCTGGATACAGAATCACCCTGGATACAGAATAAACATGGATACAGAATCACCCTGGATACAGAATAAACATGGATACAGAATAAACATGGATACAGAATCACCCTGGATACAGAATAAACATGGATACAGAATCACCCTGGATACAGAATAAACATGGATACAGAATCACCCTGGATACAGAATAAACATGGATACAGAATCACCCTGGATACAGAATAAACATGGATACAGAATCACCCTGGATACAGAATAAACATGGATACAGAATCACTCTGGATACAGAATAAACATGGATACAGAATCACCCTGGATACAGAATAAACATGGATACAGAATCACCCTGGATACAGAATCACCCTGGATACAGAATAAACATGGATACAGAATCACCCTGGATACAGAATCACCCTGGATACAGAATAAACATGGATACAGAATCACCCTGGATACAGAATCACCCTGGATACAGAATAAACATGGATACAGAATCACCCTGGATACAGAATCACCCTGGATACAGAATAAACATGGATACAGAATCACCCTGGATACAGAATAAACATGGATACAGAATCACCCTGGATACAGAATAAACATGGATACAGAATAAACATGGATACAGAATCACCCTGGATACAGAATAAACATGGATACAGAATCACCCTGGATACAGAATAAACATGGATACAGAATCACCCTGGATACAGAATAAACATGGATACAGAATCACCCTGGATACAGAATAAACATGGATACAGAATCACTCTGGATACAGAATAAACATGGATACAGAATAAACATGGATACAGAATAAACATGGATACAGAATCACCCTGGATACAGAATAAACATGGATACAGAATCACCCTGGATACAGAATCACTCTGGATACAGAATAAACATGGATACAGAATCACTCTGGATACAGAATAAACATGGATACAGAATCACTCTGGATACAGAATAAACATGGATACAGAATAAACATGGATACAGAATCACTCTGGATACAGAATAAACATGGATACAGAATCACTCTGGATACAGAATAAACATGGATACAGAATCACTCTGGATACAGAATAAACATGGATACAGAATAAACATGGATACAGAATCACCCTGGATACAGAATCACCCTGGATACAGAATAAACATGGATACAGAATCACCCTGGATACAGAATAAACATGGATACAGAATCACCCTGGATACAGAATAAACATGGATACAGAATAAACATGGATACAGAATCACCCTGGATACAGAATAAACATGGATACATAATCACCCTGGATACAGAATAAACATGGATACAGAATCACTCTGGATACAGAATAAACATGGATACAGAATCACCCTGGATACAGAATCACCCTGGATACAGAATAAACATGGATACAGAATCACCCTGGATACAGAATAAACATGGATACAGAATCACCCTGGATACAGAATAAACATGGATACAGAATAACTCTGGATACAGAATAAACATGGATACAGAATAAACATGGATACAGAATAAACATGGATACAGAATCACCCTGGATACAGAATAAACATGGATACAGAATCACCCTGGATACAGAATCACCCTGGATACAGAATAAACATGGATACAGAATAAACATGGATACAGAATCACCCTGGATACAGAATAAACATGGATACAGAATCACCCTGGATACAGAATCACCCTGGATACAGAATAAACATGGATACAGAATAAACATGGATACAGAATAAACATGGATACAGAATCACCCTGGATACAGAATAAACATGGATACAGAATAACCCTGGATACAGAATCACCCTGGATACAGAATAAACATGGATACAGAATCACCCTGGATACAGAATAAACATGGATACAGAATAAACATGGATACAGAATCACCCTGGATACAGAATAAACATGGATACATAATCACCATGGATACAGAATAAACATGGATACAGAATCACTCTGGATACAGAATAAACATGGATACAGAATAAACATGGATACAGAATCACCCTGGATACAGAATAAACATGGATACAGAATCACCCTGGATACAGAATCACCCTGGATACAGAATAAACATGGATACAGAATAAACATGGATACAGAATCACCCTGGATACAGAATAAACATGGATACAGAATCACCCTGGATACAGAATAAACATGGATACAGAATAAACATGGATACAGAATAAACATGGATACAGAATCACCCTGGATACAGAATAAACATGGATACAGAATAAACATGGATACAGAATAAACATGGATACAGAATCACCCTGGATACAGAATAAACATGGATACAGAATCACCCTGGATACAGAATAAACATGGATACAGAATCACCCTGGATACAGAATCACCCTGGATACAGAATAAACATGGATACAGAATCACCCTGGATACAGAATAAACATGGATACAGAATAAACATGGATACAGAATAAACATGGATACAGAATAAACATGGATACAGAATCACCCTGGATACAGAATAAACATGGATACAGAATCACCCTGGATACAGAATCACCCTGGATACAGAATAAACATGGATACAGAATCACTCTGGATACAGAATAAACATGGATACAGAATCACCCTGGATACAGAATAAACATGGATACAGAATCACCCTGGATACAGAATAAACATGGATACAGAATCACCCTGGATACAGAATAAACATGGATACAGAATCACCCTGGATACAGAATCACCCTGGATACAAATAAACATGGATAGATAATCACCCTGGATACAGAATAAACATGGATACAGAATAAACATGGATACAGAATAAACATGGATACAGAATAAACATGGATACAGAATCACCCTGGATACAGAATAAACATGGATACATAATCACCCTGGATACAGAATAAACATGGATACAGAATCACTCTGGATACAGAATAAACATGGATACATAATCACCCTGGATACAGAATCACCCTGGATACAGAATCACTCTGGATACAGAATAAACATGGATACAGAATCACCCTGGATACAGAATCACCCTGGATACAGAATAAACATGGATACAGAATCACCCTGGATACAGAATCACCCTGGATACAGAATCACCCTGGATACAGAATAAACATGGATACAGAATCACCCTGGATACAGAATAAACATGGATACAGAATAAACATGGATACAGAATCACCCTGGATACAGAATCACCCTGGATACAGAATCACCCTGGATACAGAATAAACATGGATACAGAATCACTCTGGATACAGAATAAACATGGATACAGAATCACTCTGGATACAGAATAAACATGGATACAGAATAAACATGGATACAGAATAAACATGGATACAGAATCACCCTGGATACAGAATCACCCTGGATACAGAATAAACATGGATACAGAATCACTCTGGATACAGAATAAACATGGATACAGAATCACTCTGGATACAGAATCACCCTGGATACAGAATCACCCTGGATACAGAATCACCCTGGATACAGAATAAACATGGATACAGAATAAACATGTATACAGAATCACCCTGGATACATAATCACCCTGGATACAGAATCACTCTGGATACAGAATAAACATGGATACAGAATCACTCTGGATACAGAATAAACATGGATACAGAATCACCCTGGATACAGAATAAACATGGATACATAATCACCCTGGATACAGAATCACTCTGGATACAGAATAAACATGGATACAGAATCACCCTGGATACAGAATAAACATGGATACAGAATCACCCTGGATACAGAATAAACATGGATACAGAATCACCCTGGATACAGAATAAACATGGATACAGAATAAACATGGATACAGAATAAACATGGATACAGAATAAACATGGATACAGAATAAACATGGATACAGAATCACCCTGGATACAGAATCACCCTGGATACAGAATAAACATGGATACAGAATAAACATGGATACAGAATAAACATGGATACAGAATAAACATGGATACAGAATCACCCTGGATACAGAATAAACATGGATACAGAATCACCCTGGATACAGAATCACCCTGGATACAGAATAAACATGGATACAGAATCACCCTGGATACAGAATCACCCTGGATACAGAATCACCCTGGATACAGAATCACCCTGGATACAGAATAAACATGGATACAGAATAAACATGGATACAGAATAAACATGGATACAGAATAAACATGGATACAGAATAAACATGGATACAGAATCACCCTGGATACAGAATAAACATGGATACAGAATCACCCTGGATACAGAATCACCCTGGATACAGAATAAACATGGATACAGAATCACCCTGGATACAGAATAAACATGGATACAGAATCACCCTGGATACAGAATAAACATGGATACAGAATCACTCTGGATACATAATCACCCTGGATACAGAATCACCCTGGATACAGAATAAACATGGATACAGAATCACCCTGGATACAGAATCACCCTGGATACAGAATAAACATGGATACAGAATCACCCTGGATACAGAATCACCCTGGATACAGAATCACCCTGGATACAGAATAAACATGGATACAGAATCACTCTGGATACATAATCACCCTGGATACAGAATCACCCTGGATACAGAATCACCCTGGATACAGAATCACCCTGGATACATGATGTGAGAGAGAAAAAGAGTGCTGTGTGTCATCCATTCTATGCCATAGTGTCTGTCTGATGTTTACTTTCATGACAACACAGAGAGGGAGACAGACACAGACACATAGACAGACAGAGAAAGAGAGAGACAGAAAGAGACAGACAGAGACAGAGACATACAGAGACATACAGACATATAGAGACATACAGAGACATACAGATATACAGAGACATAGAGACATAAAGACATACAGAGACATACAGACATACAGAGACATACAGACATACAGAGACATACAGACATACAGAGACATACAGATATACAGAGATATACAGAGACATACAGAGACATACAGACATACAGAGACATACAGAGACATAGAGACATACAGAGACATACAGACATACAGAGACATACAGACATACAGAGACATACAGACATACAGAGACATACAGATATACAGAGATATACAGAGACATACAGAGACATACAGACATACAGAGACATACAGAGACATAGAGACATACAGAGACATACAGACATACAGAGACATACAGAGACATACACATATACAGAGACATACAGACATACAGAGACATACAGAGACATACAGACATACAGAGACATACAGAGACATACAGAGACATACAGAGACATACAGACATACAGAGACATACAGACATACAGAGACATAGAGACATACAGAGACAGACAGAGACATACAGAGACAAACAGAGACATACAGAGACATACAGAGACAGAGAGACATACAGACATACAGAGACAGACAGAGACAAACAGACATACATAGACATACAGAGACAGACAGAGACATACAGAGACATACAGAGACATACAGAGACATACAGAGACATACGGAGACATACAGACATACAGAGACATACAGAGACGGACAGAGACGGACAGAGACAGACAGAAACATACAGACATACAGAGACATACAGAGACATACAGACATACAGACATACAGATACATACAGACATACAGACATACAGAGACATACAGACAGACAGAAACATACAGACATATAGAGACATACAGAGACATACAGACATACAGACATACAGATACATACAGACATACAGACATACAGAGACATACAGACATACAGAGACATACAGACATACAGAGACATACAGAGACATACAGAGACATACAGAGACATACAGACGTACAGAGACAGACAGAGACATACAGATATAGAGAGACATACAGACAGACAGAGACAGACAGAGACAGACAGAGGCAAACAGACACATACAGAGACAGACAGAGACAGACAGAGACATACAGAGACATACAGAGACATACAGAGACATACAGAGACATACGGAGACATACAGACATACAGAGACATACAGAGACATACAGAGACATACAGAGACAGACAGAGACATACAGACACAGACAGAGACAGACAGAGACAGACAGAGACGGACAGAGACGGACAGAGACAGACAGAAACATACAGACATACAGAGACATACAGAGACATACAGACATACAGATACATACAGACATACAGACATACAGAGACATACAGACAGACAGAAACATACAGACATATAGAGACATACAGAGACATACAGACATACAGACATACAGATACATACAGACATACAGACATACAGAGACATACAGACATACAGAGACATACAGACATACAGAGACATACAGAGACATACAGAGACATACAGAGACATACAGACATACAGAGACAGACAGAGACATACAGATATAGAGAGACATACAGACATACAGAGACAGACAGAGACATACAGAGACAAACAGAGACATACAGAGACATACAGAGACAGACAGACATACAGACATACAGAGACATACAGAGACATACAGAGACATACGGAGACATACAGACATACAGAGACATACAGAGACAGACAGAGACAAACAGACAGACAGAGACATACAGAGACAGACAGACATACAGAGACATACGGAGACATACAGACATACAGAGACATACAGAGACAGACAGAGACAGACAGAGACATACAGACATACAGCCACAGACACAGACACAGACAGACAGAGACAGACAGACATACAGAGACAGACAGAGAGAAAAGCAAGGGAACAGAGGGTTGTCTGTGTGGGGACTCAACAGGAATACTGTTTAAAGGAAATAATCACTCACAAGTCAAAGCGTAGATTCTGCTTCTCCTCAAAGAAATAGTCCAGGATGTACTTCCTGACAAAGTCTGGGTTTAGAGTGTTGTCAATCACCTCTGTTCTACCAAACTAGAGGATGAGGAGGAGAGAGAGAGAGGAAAGAGACAGAGACAGAGACAGAGACAGAGACAGAGACAGAGACAGAGACAGAGAGAGAGAGAGACAGAGACAGAGACAGAGACAGAGACAGAGACAGAGACAGAGACAGAGACAGAGACAGAGACAGAGACAGAGACAGAGACAGAGAGAGAGAGACAGAGAGAGAGAGAGAGACAGAGAGAGAGAGAGAGAGACAGAGGGAAAAGGAAGGTAAGGGGAGAAATTGGAAGAAAATACAAGTTATTAACTTATTATCATCATTCAGCAATTATACATCCTCCAACAACACAAATCTATAGATCCTCTCTTCATTATTATTCCCTCTCTGAGACACACACCTGTCAGAGAGACGGAGAGACAACAGAGGGATGATTAGGAGACTGCAAAACATCGGAAAACACACTCCTGATGGTAGAGGAAATCATGTGTTTCCTTGATCCAGCTTCGTCTACCCTCTATGTGTGTGTGTGTGTGTGTGTGTGTGTGTGTGTGTGTGTGTGTGTGTGTGTGTGTGTGTGTGTGTGTGTGTGTGTGTGTGTGTGTGTGTGTGTGTGTGTGTGTGTGTGTGTGTGTGTGTGTGTGTGTGTGTGTGTGTGTGTGTGTGTGTGTGTGTGAGTGAGTGTGTGTGTGTGTGTGTGTCTCCTTGATCTGCCTCTGCTCTGCTCTCTCATTCTAATTACTGAGTCAGAGAACGCCCACTAATCACCTCATCTTACCCTACAGCGAGAGAGAAAGGGGGAGAGGGAGGAAGGGAGGCAGGGAGGGAGGGAGGGGAGGAGAGAGGGGTAGAGAGATGTAGGGCGAGATGGAGAGAGAGAGGGAGGAAGTGAGGCAGGGAGGGAGGGAGGGGACGAGAGAGGGGTAGAGAGATGTAGGGCGAGATGGAGAGAGAGAGGGAGGAAGTGAGAGGAAGGTGTGAAAGAGTTGGCAAGAGAGTGAAGACAGTAGGAGAGAAGGAGAGAAGGAGAGAGAGTGGAGACAGTAGGAGAGAAGGAGAGAAGGAGAGAGAGTGGAGACAGTAGGAGACAGTAGGAGACAGTAGGAGAGAAGGAGAGAGAGTGGAGACAGTAGGAGAGAAGGAGAGAAGGAGAGAGAGTGGAGACAGTAGGAGACAGTAGGAGACAGTAGGAGAGAAGGAGAGAGAGTGGAGACAGTAGGAGACAGTAGGAGAGAAGGAGAGAGAGTGAAGACAGTAGGAGACAGTAGGAGAGAAGGAGAGAGAGTGGAGAGAGAGAGGAAGGCCCATAAAATTGACAAAGACTCCAGTCACCCAAGTCATAGACTGTTTTCTCTGCTACCGCACAACAATCGGTACTGGAGCACCAGGCTCCTTAACAGCTTCAACCCCGAAGCCATAAAACTGCCGACCAATTAATCAAATGGCCACCAGACTATTTACATTGACACCCTCCCCTTTGTTTTTTCACTGCTGCTACTCGCTGTTTATTATCTACATGTACAAATTACCTCGACTAATCTGTACCCCTGCACATTGACTTGGTACCCGTACCCCCTGCATATAGCCTCATTATTGTTATTGTATTGTGTTCATGCAGATTTCAAAACATGGCAATAATTTTGACACATCTTTTGTCAAAAAAATATTACTTCTTAAACAAAATATTTTTCTCTGAACAATTGTATTATTATAAAAAAGATATATATACACTATACTGGACACCCCTTCAAATTAGGAGGCAGTTCCATGGTTCTGTGACAGCACAGGGACACAGCACAGGGACACAGCACAGGGACACAGCACAGGGACACAGCACAGGGACACAGCACAGGGACACAGCACAGGGACACAGCACAGGGACACAGCACAGGGACACAGGACAGGGACACAGCACAGGGACACAGCACAGGGACACAGCACAGGGACACAGCACAGGAACACAGGACAGGGACACAGCACAGGGACACAGCACAGGGACACAGCACAGGGACACAGGACAGAGACACAGGACAGGGACACAGCACAGAGACACAGCACAGGGACACAGCACTGGGACACAGCACAGGGACACAGCACAGGGACACAGCACAGGAACACAGGACAGGGACACAGCACAGGGACACAGCACAGGGACACAGCACAGGGACACAGCACAGGGACACAGCACAGGGACACAGCACAGAGACACAGGACAGGGACACAGCACAGGGACACAGGACAGGGACACAGCACAGGGACACAGCACAGGGACACAGGACAGGGACACAGCACAGGGACACAGCACAGGGACAAAGCACAGGGACACAGGACAGGGAGGCAGTTCCATGGTTCTGTAAAATGGGTCAACGTCTGCAGTGTATGGCGAAACAAAACATAACAGTGGTTAAGTGGTGTATTGTTAGAATGTAATGTACTACATAGGGAATAGGGTGTCATTGGATCCTGGTCAAAAGTAGTGCACTACAGCCCTATAGGCCCTGGTCAAAAGTAGTGCACTACAGCCCTATAGGCCCTGGTCAAAAGTAGTGCACTACAGCCTTATAGGCCCTCGTCAAAAGTAATGCACTACAGCCCGATAGGCCCGGGTCAAAAGTACCAAAAACACCCTATCCCCTATGTAGTGCACTACTTTTGACCCGGGCCTATCGGGTTGTAGTGCACTACATAGGGGATAGGGTGTCATTTGGAACACAACATATACATGTTTTGTAAGTGGTTGTTTATCAAGTTTAGTGAAACAGCGTAGAGAGGAAGCAGAATGGTGGTGGTACGCTGTGGAGACCCAATAGTTGAATGCTGTAGACTCCAAAGGCTGGTGACAATGGGTGGGCTGCAGTTGGTTCACAGCTATTTCTGTTGATCCATTCATTATTCAGATTGAGAAACAGAAAGGAGGAGGAGGAGGAGGAGGAGGAGGAGGAAAAAGTGAGAGATGGAGAGAGAGAGATGGGGGAGAAGGGAAGGAGAGACAGAGAGAGAGAGATGGGAGAGGGAGTGAGCGAGCTGGGGAGAGAGATAGAAGAGAGATGGGGAGAGAGATGATAGAGAGAGGTGGAGAGAGAGAGATAGAGAGAGATCGAATGAGAGAGATGGAGAGAGAGAGATGAAGAGAGAGAGGTGGAATGAGAGAGATGGTGGAGAGAGAGATGGGGAGGGAGATGGGGCAGAAGGGAAGGAGTGAGAGAGATGGAGAGAGAGATGGGGAGGGAGATGGGGCAGAAGGGAAGGAGTGAGAGAGATGGAGAGAGATTGATGATGGAGAGAGATGGGGAAGAGAGAGATGGGGAGAGAGATGGGGAGAGAGAGATGGGGGCAGAAGTGATGGAGTGAGAGAGATCAAATGAGAGAGATGGGGAGAGAGATGGAATGAGAGAGATGGGGAGAGAGAGACGGAGAGAGATAGATGGAATGAGAGAGATAGGGAGAGAGAGAGACGGAGAGAGAGTGATAGAAGGAGACAGATGGAATGTGAGAGATAGGGCAGAAGGGAAGGAGTGAGAGGGGAAAGGAGAAGGAGCGAGAGGGGAAAGGAGAAGGAACGAGACAGAAAGGAGAAGGAGCGAGAGGGGAAAGGAGAAGGAGTGAGAGGGGAAAGGAGAAGGAGCGAGAGGGGAAAGGAGAAGGAGCGAGAGGGGAAAGGAGAAGGAGTGAGAGGGGAAAGGAGAAGGAGCGAGACAGAAAGGAGAAGGAGTGAGAGGGGAAAGGAGAAGGAGCGAGAGGGGAAAGGAGAAGGAGCGAGAGGGGAAAGGAGAAGGAGCGAGAGGGGAAAGGAGAAGGAGCGAGAGGGGAAAGGAGAAGGAACGAGACAGAAAGGAGAAGGAGCGAGAGGGGAAGGAGAAGGAGTGAGAGGGGAAAGGAGAAGGAACGAGACAGAAAGGAGAAGGAGCGAGAGGGGAAAGGAGAAGGAGTGAGAGGGGAAAGGAGAAGGAGCGAGAGGGGAAAGGAGAAGGAACGAGACAGAAAGGAGAAGGAGCGAGAGGGGAAAGGAGAAGGAGTGAGAGGGGAAAGGAGAAGGAGCGAGAGGGGAAAGGAGAAGGAATGAGACAGAAAGGAGAAGGAGCGAGAGGGGAAAGGAGAAGGAGCGAGAGGGGAAAGGAGAAGGAACGAGACAGAAAGGAGAAGGAGTGAGAGGGGAAAGGAGAAGGAGTGAGAGGGGAAAGGAGAAGGAGCGAGAGGGGAAAGGAGAAGGAGTGAGAGGGGAAAGGAGAAGGAGCGAGACAGAAAGGAGAAGGAGTGAGAGGGGAAAGGAGAAGGAGCGAGACAGAAAGGAGAAGGAGTGAGAGGGGAAAGGAGAAGGAGTGAGAGGGGAAAGGAGAAGGAGCAAGAGGGGAAAGGAGAAGGAGCGAGAGGGGAAAGGAGAAGGAGCGAGAGGGGAAAGGAGAAGGAGTGAGAGGGGAAAGGAGAAGGAGTGAGAGGGGAAAGGAGAAGGAACGAGACAGAAAGGAGAAGGAGTGAGAGGGGAAAGGAGAAGGAGCGAGAGGGGAAAGGAGAAGGAGTGAGAGGGGAAAGGAGAAGGAGCGAGAGGGGAAAGGAGAAGGAGCGAGACAGAAAGGAGAAGGAGTGAGAGGGGAAAGGAGAAGGAGTGAGAGGGGAAAGGAGAAGGAGTGAGAGGGGAAAGGAGAAGGAGCGAGACAGAAAGTCCGAAATAGAGAGGAAGGGAAACCTATCTTCACTGATAACGCATCAATAAAACATGAATCTCCCAACACCGGGTGCTTGGCTGGCTCCCAGTCAGACGACATTTAGAGAAAGACAGAAACAGCACAGAGGATAAAGAATAACAGAGATGAAATGTCTCGAGAACCTCTCCTGTGATTCAAGACTGCTCATTTCATTCTCAGAAGTTGGAGGACAAATAGGTAATAGAGAGGGGTTCAATTGTACTATGTTGGGGCACCCCAAGAGTCAGTGCTGGGTCCATTTTAGGGAAGGAAGGAAGGAAGGAAGGAAGGAAGGAAGGAAGGAAGGAAGGAAGGAAGGAAGGAAGGAAGGAAGGAAGGAAGGAAGGAAGGAAGGAAGGAAGGAAGGAAGGAAGGAAGGAAGGAAGGAAGGAAGGAAGGAAGGAAGGAAGGAAGGAAGGAAGGAAGGAAGAACTTTAACAACAACGGAATTCCAATAAAATAAAAGTTAATTCAACTATTCAGACGATGATCATTGTTGTATCAAGATTGTGACAGTATAACAGGGTAGAGTTCTGGGTTGGGACAGTATAACAGGGTAGAGTTCTGGGTTGTGACACTATAACAGGGTAGAGTTCTGGGTTGTGACACTATAACAGGGTAGAGTTCTGGGTTGTGACACTATAACAGGGTAGAGTTCTGGGTTGTGACACTATAACAGGGTAGAGTTCTGGGTTGTGACAGTATAACAGGGTAGAGTTCTGGGTTGTGACACTATAACAGGGTAGAGTTCTGGGTTGGGACAGTATAACAGGGTAGAGTTCTGGGTTGTGACAGTATAACAGGGTAGAGTTCTGGGTTGGGACACTATAACAGGGTAGAGTTCTGGGTTGGGACAGTATAACAGGGTAGAGTTCTGGGTTGGGACAGTATAACAGGGTAGAGTTCTGGGTTGGGACACTATAACAGGGTAGAGTTCTGTGTTGGGACAGTATAACAGGGTAGAGTTCTGGGTTGTGACACTATAACAGGGTAGAGTTCTGGGTTGGGACAGTATAACAGGGTAGAGTTCTGGGTTGGGACAGTATAACAGGGTAGAGTTCTGGGTTGTGACACTATAACAGGGTAGAGTTCTGGGTTGGGACACTATAACAGGGTAGAGTTCTGGGTTGTGACACTATAACAGGGTAGAGTTCTGGGTTGTGACACTATAACAGGGTAGAGTTCTGGGTTGGGACAGTATAACAGGGTAGAGTTCTGGGTTGTGACACTATAACAGGGTAGAGTTCTGGGTTGGGACAGTATAACAGGGTAGAGTTCTGGGTTGTGACACTATAACAGGGTAGAGTTCTGGGTTGTGACACTATAACAGGGTAGAGTTCTGGGTTGGGACAGTATAACAGGGTAGAGTTCTGGGTTGGGACAGTATAACAGGGTAGAGTTCTGGGTTGTGACACTATAACAGGGTAGAGTTCTGGGTTGGGACAGTATAACAGGGTAGAGTTCGGGTTGTGACACTATAACAGGGTAGAGTTCTGGGTTGTGACACTATAACAGGGTAGAGTTCTGGGTTGGGACAGTATAACAGGGTAGAGTTCTGGGTTGTGACACTATAACAGGGTAGAGTTCTGGGTTGTGACACTATAACAGGGTAGAGTTCTGGGTTGTGACACTATAACAGGGTAGAGTTCTGGGTTGTGACACTATAACAGGGTAGAGTTCTGGGTTGTGACAGTATAACAGGGTAGAGTTCTGGGTTGTGACACTATAACAGGGTAGAGTTCTGGGTTGTGACACTATAACAGGGTAGAGTTCTGGGTTGTGACAGTATAACAGGGTAGAGTTCTGGGTTGGGACACTATAACAGGGTAGAGTTCTGGGTTGGGACACTATAACAGGGTAGAGTTCTGGGTTGTGACACTATAACAGGGTAGAGTTCTGGGTTGTGACACTATAACAGGGTAGAGTTCTGGGTTGTGACACTATAACAGGGTAGAGTTCTGGGTTTTAACAGACTGATTGCAGTAATAGAGCTAGTGATCAGTGTTCTGAGACAAAGTCCTTTCTGCTACTGTATGATGGTCAATAGTTGTCCCAAACGGACAGCCTGTGGAGGCAGAGAGAGTCCATGGCAGGGCATCAGCAATGGCTTTATTGTGGTTATTCTGTTCAGCAGATGAATGAGGCTGTTGATCATTTTGGCATTTGGATGTGTGTCATAGCTTTTCATCTCAGTTTCACCTTTCTCTCTCCTTCTCTCGGTCTCTCTTTCTTTCTCTCTTTCTATTTATCTCCCTCTCCCTCTATTCCGTCTGGACAGTTCTGTTCCAGAGACACATTGTAATAAAATATATACTAGTGATGGAATCATTGTACTGAGACTAAGTCCTTTCTGTTATGATGCTCAGGAGTTGTCAGACCTGTCTGAACAGACTCCCAAGTTCAGAACATTGAGGAACGTTGATTACATAGACAACTATGGGAATGGTAAAACACTGACACAGGGAATGGTAACACACTGACACAGGGAATGGTAACACACTGACACAGGGAATGGTAACACACTGAAACAGGGAATGGTAACACACTGACACAGGGAATGGTAACACACTGACACAGGGAATGGTAACACACTGACACAGGGAATGGTAACACACTGAAACAGGGAATGGTAACACACTGACACAGGGAATGGTAACACACTGACACAGGGAATGGTAACACACTGACACAGGGAATGGTAACACACTGAAACAGGGAATGGTAACACACTGACACAGGGAATGGTAGCACACTGACACAGGGAATGGTAACACACTGACACAGGGAATGGTAACACACTGAAACAGGGAATGGTAACACACTGACACGGGGAATGGTAACACACTGACACGGGGTATGGTAACACACTGACACAGGGAATGGTAACACACTGACAGGGAATGGTAACACACTGACACAGGGAATGGTAACACACTGACACAGGGTATGATAACACACTGACACAGGGTATGGTAACACACTGACACAGGGAATGGTAACACACTGACACAGGGTATGGTAACACACTGACACAGGGAATGGTAACACACTGACACAGGGAATGGTAACACACTGAAACAGGGAATGGTAACACACTGACACAGGGAATGGTAACACACTGACACAGGGAATGGGAATGGTAACACACTGACACAGGGAATGGGAATGGTAACACACTGACACAGGGAATGGTAACACACTGACACAGGGAATGGTAACACACTGACACAGGGAATGGTAACACACTGACACAGGGAATGGTAACACACTGACACAGGGAATGGGAATGGTAACACACTGAAACAGGGAATGGTAACATACAGAGCACACTTTCCTCCTCTGAGCTCCACAGCACAGCTGGCTCTACAACACAACGCTGAGCACACAACAGAATACTGTGGTAGTGGTAGTGGTGTCGTCACTTCCTCTTGAATTTGCAGACGTGTTGCTGTGCGTTTTGTTGCTGTGCGTTTTGTTGCCAACCTTACTTTACTAGCTGACAACTTTACGTTTGTTTTTTTTTCTTTTTAATTACCGTTTATATTTTTAGTTTTTCCATCACAACTTTTTTCCCTCATTCAACTTTTTCACTCCGGACGCTTTATCTGGACATGGTTCGTCAGCACTTTCAACAGCCGAAGCTAAGTAGTAACATTAACATGATGTCTTTTAATTGCAGTCGCTGTACTCATAATATACAGGAGAATGATCGCCTTATGGCGAGGATAGCCGTACTGCAAGCCCAGCTTCAGACGCAATCGTTAGACAAGGGTCATTTAAGTGTAGGAATAGATGAAACAGCGTCTGTGCCACCAGTAAGTACAGATAGTAACGTTAGTATAAATCCCCCCGCACAGTCCCCGCAGCCGGACAACTTTCTCATGGCTTCTGGAGGGAAATGCTGTAGGAATGCTCAACTGGTGTCGCTCATTCAGCCGACAGAAACTTTCAACCGGTTTTCCCCATTAAGTAGCGAGTCGGAGTCTGAGGCCGAGTCTTCTCTTGTCTCTACTCCTCCCGTTACGGGGTCTGAGACGCCGAAGGCTCCCACCATTAGCTCTGACAAATTGAAAACCCTAGTCATTGGCGACTCCATTACCCGCAGTATTAGACTTAAAACGAATCACCCAGCGATCATACACTGTTTACCAGGGGGCAGGGCTACCGACGTTAAGGCTAATCTGAAGATGGTGCTGGCTAAAGCTAAAACTGGCGAGTGTAGAGAGTATAGAGATATTGTTATCCACGTCGGCACCAACGATGTTAGGATGAAACAGTCAGAGGTCACCAAGCGCAACATAGCTTCAGCATGTAAATCAGCTAGAAAGATGTGTCGGCATCGAGTAATTGTCTCTGGCCCCCTCCCAGTTAGGGGGAGTGACGAGCTCTACAGCAGAGTCTCACAACTCAATCGCTGGTTGAAAACTGTTTTCTGCCCCTCCCAAAAGATAGAATTTGTAGATAATTGGCCCTCTTTCTGGGACTCACCCACAAACAGGACCAAGCCTGACCTGCTGAGGAGTGACGGACTCCATCCTAGCTGGAGGGGTGCTCTCATCTTATCTACCAACATAGACAGGGCTCTAACTCCTCTAGCTCCACAATGAAATAGGGTGCAGGCCAGGCAGCAGGCTGTTAGCCAACCTGCCAGCTTAGTGGAGTCTGCCACTAGCATAGTCAGTGTAGTCAGCTCAGCCATCCCCATTGAGACTGTGTCTGTGCCTCGACCTAGGTTGGGCAAAACTAAACATGGCGGTGTTCGCCTTAGCAATCTCACTAGGATAAAGACCTCCTCCATTCCTGCCATTATTGAAAGAGATCGTGATACCTCACATCTCAAAATAGGGTTACTTAATGTTAGATCCCTCACTTCAAAGGCAGTTATAGTCAATGAACTAATCACTGATCATAATCTTGATGTGATTGGCCTGACTGAAACATGGCTTAAGCCTGATGAATTTACTGTGTTAAATGAGGCCTCTCCTCCTGGTTACACTAGTGACCATATCCCCCGTGCATCCCGCAAAGGCGGAGGTGTTGCTAACATTTACGATAGCAAATTTCAATTTACAAAAAAAAATGACGTTTTCGTCTTTTGAGCTTCTAGTCATGAAATCTATGCAGCCTACTCAATCACTTTTTATAGCTACTGTTTACAGGCCTCCTGGGCCATATACAGCGTTCCTCTCTGAGTTCCCTGAATTCCTATCGGACCTTGTAGTCATAGCAGATCATATTCTAATTTTTGGTGATTTTAATATTCATATGGAGAAGTCCACAGACCCACTCCAAAAGGCTTTCGGAGCCATCATCGACTCAGTGGGTTTTGTCCAACATGTCTCTGGACCTACTCACTGCTACAGTCATACTCTGGACCTAGTTTTGTCCCATGGAATAAATGTTGTAGATCTTAATGTTTTTCCTCATAATCCTGGACTATCGGACCACCATTTTATTACGTTTGCAATCGCAACAAATAATCTGCTCAGACCCCAACCAAGGAGCATCAAAAGTCGTGCTATAAATTCTCAGACAACACAAAAATTCCTTGATGCCCTTCCAGACTCCTTCTGCCTACCCAAGGACGTCAGAGGACAAAAATCAGTTAACCACCTAACTGAGGAACTCAATTTAACCTTGCGCAATACCCTAGATGCAGTTGCACCCCTAAAAACGAAAAACATTTGTCATAAGAAACTAGCTCCCTGGTATACAGAAAATACCCGAGCTCTGAAGCAAGCTTCCAGAAAATTGGAACGGAAATGGCGCCACACCAAACTGGAAGTCTTCCGACTAGCTTGGAAAGACAGTACCGTGCAGTATCGAAGAGCCTTCCCTGCTGCTCGATCATCCTACTTTTCCAACTTAATTGAGGAAAATAAGAACAATCCAAAATTTATTTTTGATACTGTTGCAAAGCTAACTAAAAAGCAGCATTCCCCAAGAGAGGATGGCTTTCACTTCAGCAGTAATAAATTCATGAACTTCTTTGAGGAAAAGATCATGATCATTAGAAAGCAAATTACGGACTCCTCTTTAAATCTGCGTATTCCTCCAGGGCTTAGCTGTCCTGGATCTGCACAGCTCTGCCAGGGCCTGGGATCGGGAGAGACACTTAAGTGTTTTAGTACTATATCTCTTGACACAATGATGAAAATAATCATGGCCTCTAAACCTTCAAGCTGCATACTGGATCCTATTCCAACTAAACTACTGAAAGAGCTGCTTCATGTGCTTGGCCCTCCTATGTTGAACATAATAAACGGCTCTCTATCCACCGGATGTGTACCAAACTCACTAAAAGTGGCAGTAATAAAGCCTCTCTTGAAAAAGCCAAACCTTGACCCGGAAAATATAAAAAACTATCGGCCTATATCGAATCTTCCATTCCTCTCAAAACATTTTGAAAAAGCTGTTGCGCAGCAACTCACTGCCTTCCTGAAGACAAACAATGTATACGAAATGCTTCAGTCTGGTTTTAGACCCCATCATAGCACTGAGACTGCACTTGTGAAGGTGGTAAATTACCTTTTAATGGCGTCAGACCGAGGCTCTGCATCTGTCCTCGTGCTACTAGACCTTAGTGCTGCCTTTGACACCATCGATCACCACATTCTTTTGGAGAGACTGGAAACCCAAATTGGCCTACACGGACAAGTTCTGGCCTGGTTTAGATCTTATCTGTCGGAAAGATATCAGTTTGTCTCTGTGAATGGTTTGTCCTCTGACAAATCAACTGTACATTTCGGTGTTCCTCAAGGTTCCGTTTTAGGACCACTATTGTTTTCACTATATATTTTACCTCTTGGGGATGTTATTCGAAAACATAATGTGAACTTTCACTGCTATGCGGATGACACACAGCTGTACATTTCAATGAAACATGGTGAAGCCCCAAAATTGCCCTCGCTAGAAGCCTGTGTTTCAGACATAAGGAAGTGGATGGCTGAAAACTTTCTACTTTTAAACTCGGACAAAACAGAGATGCTTGTTCTAGGTCCCAAGAAACAAAGAGATCTTCTGTTAAATCTGACAATTAATCTTGATGGTTGTAAAGTCGTCTCAAATAAAACTGTGAAGGACCTCGGCGTTACTCTTGACCCTGATCTCTCTTTTGACGAACATATCAAGACTGTTTCAAGGACAGCTTTTTTCCATCTACGTAACATTGCAAAAATCAGAAATGTTCTGTCCAAAAAGGATGCAGAAAAATTAATCCATGCATTTGTTACTTCTAGGTTAGACTACTGCAATGCTCTACTTTCCGGCTACCCGGATAAAGCACTAAATAAACTTCAGTTAGTGCTAAATACGGCTGCTAGAATCCTGACTAGAACCAAGAAATTTGATCATATTACTCCAGTGCTAGCTTCCCTACACTGGCTTCCTGTTAAGGCAAGGGCTGATTTCAAGGTTTTACTGTTAACCTATAAAGCGTTACATGGGCTTGCTCCTACCTATCTTTCCGAGTTGGTCCTGCCGTACATACCTACACGTACGCTACGGTCACAAGACGCAGGCCTCCTAATTGTCCCTAGAACTTCTAAGCAAACAGCTGGAGGCAGGGCTTTCTCCTATAGATCTCCATTTTTATGGAACGGTCTGCCTACCCATGTGAGAGACGCATACTCGGTCTCAACCTTTAAGTCTTTGCTGAAGACTTATCTCTTCAGTAGGTCATATGATTGAGTGTAGTCTGGCCCAGGAGTGTGAAGGTGAACGGAAAGGCTCTGGAGCAACGAACCGCCCTTGCTGTCTCTGCCTGGCCGGTTCCCCTCTCTCCACTGGGATTCTCTGCCTCTAACCCTATTACAGGGGCTGAGTCACTGGCTTACTGGTGCTCTTTCATGCCGTCCCTAGGAGGGGTGCATCACTTGAGTGGGTTGAGTTACTGACGTGATCTTCCTGTTTGGGTTGGCGCCCCCCCTTGGTTTGTGCTGTGGTGGAGATCTTTGTGGGCTATACTCGGCCTTGTCTCAGGATTGTAAGTTGGTGGTTGAAGATATCCCTCTAGTGGTGCGGGGGCTGTGCTTTGGCAAAGTGGGTGGGGTTATATCCTTCCTGTTTGGCCCTGTCCGGGGGTATCATCGGATGGGGCCACAGTGTCTCCTGACCCCTCCTGTCTCAGCCTCCAGTATTTATGCTGCAGTAGTTTATGTGTCGGGGGGCTAGGGTCAGTTGGTTATATCTGGAGTACTTATCCTGTCTTATCCAGTGTCCTGTGTGAATTTAAGTATGCTCTCTCTAATTCTCTCCTTCTCTCTTTCTTTCTCTCTCTCGGAGGACCTGAGCCCTAGGACCATACGTCAGGACTACCGGGCATGATGACTCCTTGCTGTCCCCAGTCCACCTGGCCTTGCTGCTATTCCAGTTTCAACTGTTCTGCCTGCGGTTATGGAACCCCTACCTGTCCCAGACCTGCTGTTTTCAACTCTTAATGATCGGCTATGAAAAGCCAACTGACATTTATTCCTGATTATTATTTGACCATGCTTGTCATTTATGAACATTTTGAAAATCTTGGCTCTCTCTAATTCTCTCCTTCTCTCTTTCTTTCTCTCTCTCGGAGGACCTGAGCCCTAGGACCATACGTCAGGACTACCGGGCATGATGACTCCTTGCTGTCCCCAGTCCACCTAGCCTTGCTGCTATTCCAGTTTCAACTGTTCTGCCTGCGGTTATGGAACCCCTACCTGTCCCAGACCTGCTGTTTTCAACTCTTAATGATCGGCTATGAAAAGCCAACTGACATTTATTCCTGATAATTATTTGACCATGCTTGTCACTTATGAACATTTTGAACATCTTGGCCATGTTCTGTTATAATCTCCACCCGGCACAGCCAGAAGAGGACTGGCCACCCCTCATAGCCTGGTTCCTCTCTAGGTTTCTTCCTAGGTTTTGGCCTTTCTAGGGAGTTTTTCCTTTCCTGCTTCTACACCTGCATTGCTTGCTGTTTGGGGTTTTAGGCTGGGTTTCTGTACAGCACTTCGAGATATTAGCTGATGTACGAAGGGCTATATAAAATAAACTTGATTTGATTTGATTTGACACAGGGAATGGTAACACACTGACACAGGGAATGGTAACACACTGACACAGGGAATGGTAACACACTGACACAGGGAATGGGAATGGTAACACACTGACACAGGGAATGGTAACACACTGACACAGGGAATGGTAACACACTGAAACAGGGTATGGTAACACACTGAAACAGGGTATGGTAACACACTGACACAGGGTATGGTAACACACTGACACAGGGAATGGTAACACACTGACACAGGGAATGGTAACACACTGACACAGGGTATGGTAACACACTGACACAGGGTATGGTAACACACTGACACAGGGAATGGTAACACACTGACACAGGGAATGGTAACACACTGACACAGGGAATGGTAACACACTGACACAGGGAATGGTAACACACTGACACAGGGTATGGTAACACACTGACACAGGGTATGGTAACACACTGACACAGGGAATGGTAACACACTGACACAGGGAATGGTAACACACTGACACAGGGAATGGTAACACACTGACACAGGGAATGGTAACACACTGAAACAGGGAATGGTAACACACTGACACAGGGAATGGTAACATACTGACACAGGGAATGGTAACATACTGACACAGGGAATGGTAACACACTGACACAGGGAATGGTAACACACTGACACAGGGAATGGGAACACACTGAAACAGGGAATGGTAACACACTGACACAGGGAATGGTAACATACTGACACAGGGAATGGTAACACACTGACACAGGGAATGGTAACACACTGACACAGGGAATGGTAACACACTGACACAGGGAATGGTAACACACTGACACAGGGAATGGTAACACACTGACACAGGGAATGGTAACACACTGACACAGGGAATGGTAACACACTGACACAGGGAATGGTAACACACTGACACAGGGGCTGTAAGGGGAGTGTACATCTCATAACTATGACGTAACAGACAGCAAATCAGAAAACGAGGTTAAGCTTATCAGACCTCCACAACCCAACTCTGAATGAACCCCCCCCCCCCCCCCCACCCCACACACCACACACACACACACACACACACACACACACACACACACACACACACACACACACACACACACACACACGCACACACACCACACACACACACACACACACACACAAACGCACGCACAAACGCACGCACGCACGCACACACACACAAACGCACACACACACACACCACATACACACACACACACACCACATACACACACACACACACACACACACACACACACCACATACACACTCACACCACATACACACACACACATACACACACACACACACACATACACACACACACACCACACACACACACAAACACACACAAACACACACACACACACACACACACACGCGCACACACACACCACATACACACACACACACCACATACAGGCACACACCACATACACACACACACACACGCACACACACACCACATACACACACACACACCACATACAGGCACACACCACATACACACACACACACACACACACACACACACACACACACACACACACACACACACACACACACACACACACACACACACACACACACACACACACACACACACACACACCACATACACACACACACCACACACACACACACCACACACACACACCACATACAGGCACACAGATGGGTTCTTAATGACTCTGTATTTTTCTAAACATCAGGCTGAGGCTGCAGGTGTTATGAATAGGAGTCTACCATCATTCCACAACTTTCATAACTTCCAACTTTGAAATGTCAGCAGTGGGTTAAATGAAGTGGTATTTGAAAAGAATGGAATAACATTAAGAGAAACTCTTTCCCTCAAACAGTCAATACACACAGCAGGGGTGTAATTGGACTTAGAAGCCTATAGGGTGTGTGTGTTTGTGTGTGTGTGTGTGTGTGTGTGTGTTTGTGTGTTTGTGTGTGTGTTCTCTCACCTCTCTCCACTGCTTGGTCTCCACTCCTTGGGTATAGAGCACACACACTGCGAGAGAGAGAAAGGGAGGGAGAGAGAGAGAGAGAGCGAGAGAGAGAGAGAGAGAGGGCAGAAATACAATCAGAGAAAGGCAGATAGATATTGATGCTGGCAGATTCAAGACAGCAGATCAATATAAACAACAGACTGAGGCTAAAGGCAAAGCTAACAGCTACTCCTCAAATCAACTGTCACTCAAGAAGAGAGA
Organism: Salvelinus namaycush; assembly: GCF_016432855.1. NCBI lineage: Eukaryota > Metazoa > Chordata > Actinopteri > Salmoniformes > Salmonidae > Salvelinus > Salvelinus namaycush. Next base: position 489 of record NW_024060451.1, on the reverse strand, counting down.
GGGAGGGAATGAGGGACCGATGGACAGACAAACAGATGGATGGATGGACAGACGTCAGACGAAAGGACGGGCAGAAGGACAGACAGACGGGCGGACAGATGGACGGACCGATCGACAGGTGAACAGACATAGGGAGGAAGGTAGAGAGGGAGGAAGGTAGAGAGGGAGGAAGGTAGAGAGGGAGGAAGGTAGAGAGGGAGGAAGGTAGAGAGGGAGGAAGGTAGAGAGGGAGGAAGGTAGAGAGGGAGGAAGGTAGAGAGACAGGAAGGTAGAGAGGGAGGAAGGTAGAGAGGGAGGAAGGTAGAGAGGGAGGAAGGTTGAGAGGGAGGAAGGTTGAGAGGGAGGAAGGTAGAGAGGGAGGAAGCAGATGGAAAGTTGACTCACATGGGTCAGATTTGGAGAATGTGTCTTTATCTAGAAGATTCCTGAAAGAAAAAAAGGAAAGGGGAAGCCTATCAACATTAATCAACTTCATCACCTCATTGAAAT
>NW_024060450.1:0-24393 GCF_016432855.1 Salvelinus namaycush | reverse complement strand
CCAAAGGACAAATTTCCACCGGTCCAATGTCCATTGCTCATGTTTCTTGGCCCAAGCAAGTCTCTTATTCTTATTGGTGTCCTTTAGTAGTGGTTTCTTTACAGCAATTCGACCATGAAGGCCTGATTCACACATTGTCCTCTGAACAGTTGATGTTGAGATGTGTCTGTTACTTGAACTCTGTGAAGCATTTATTTGGGCTGCAATCTGAGGTGCAATTAACTCTAATGAACGTATCCTCTGCAGCAGAGATAACTCTGGGTCTTCCATTCCTGTGGCGGTCCTCATGAGAGCCAGTTTCATCATAGCTCTTGATGGTTTTTGCGACTGCACTTGAAGAAACGTTCAAAGTTCTTGAAATGTTCCGTATTGACTGACCTTCATGTCTATAAGTAATGATGGAATGTCATTTCTCTTTGCTTATTTGAGCTGTTCTTGCCATAATATGGACTTGGTCTTTTACCAAATAGGGCTATCTTCTGTACACGTCCCCTACCTTATCACAACACAACTGATTGGCTCAAACGCATTAGGAAGGAAGTAAATTCCACAAATTAACTTTTAAGAAGGCACACCTGTTAACTGAAATGCATTCCAGGTGACTACCTCATGAAGCTGGTTGAGAGAATGCCAAGAGTGTACAAAGCTGTCATCAAGGCAAAGGGTGGGAATTTGAAGAATCTCAAATATATAATATATTTTTTATTTGTTTAACACTTATTTGGTTACTACATGATTTCATATGTGTTATCTCATAGTTTTGATATCTTCACTATTATTCTACAATGTTGAAAATAGTAAAAAAATAAAGAAAAACCCTTGAATGAGTAGGCGTGTCCAAACGTTTGACCGGTAGTGTACATACAGGATGAGTTCCAATACCATATTTACAATGTGCAGGGATGTAGGTAGATATGTATAGGGGTAAGGTGACTAGGTATAAGTTGACTAGGTATCATTATACACTGCTCAAAAAAATAAAGGGAACACTAAAATAACACATCCTAGATCTGAATGAATGAAATATTCTTATTAAATACTTTTTTCTTTACATAGTTGAATGTGCTGACAACAAAATCACACAAAAATTATCAATGGAAATCAAATTTATCAACCCATGGAGGTCTGGATTTGGAGTCACACTCAAAATTAAAGTGGAAAACCACACTACAGGCTGATCCAACTTTGATGTAATGTCCTTAAAACAAGTCAAAATGAGGCTCAGTAGTGTGTGTGGCCTCCACGTGCCTGTATGACCTCCCTACAACGCCTGGGCATGCTCCTGATGAGGTGGCGGATGGTCTCCTGAGGGATCTCCTCCCAGACCTGGACTAAAGCATCCGCCAACTCCTGGACAGTCTGTGGTGCAACGTGGCGTTGGTGGATGGAGCGAGACATGATGTCCCAGATGTGCTCAATTGGATTCAGGTCTGGGGAACGGGCGGGCCAGTCCATAGCATCAATGTCTTCCTCTTGCAGGAACTGCTGACACACTCCAGCCACATGAGGTCTAGCATTGTCTTGCATTAGGAGGAACCCAGGGCCAACCGCACCAGCATATGGTCTCACAAGAGGTCTGAGGATCTCATCTCGGTACCTAATGGCAGTCAGGCTACTTCTGGCGAGCACATGGAGGGCTGTGCGGCCCCCCAAAGAAATGTCACCCCACACCATGACTGACCCACCGCCAAACCGGTCATGCTGGAGGATGTTGCAGGCAGCAGAACGTTCTCCACGGCGTCTCCAGACTCTGTCACGTCTGTCACGTGCTCAGTGTGAACCTGCTTTCATCTGAAGAGCACAGGGCGCCAGTGGCGAATTTGCCAATCTTGGTGTTCTCTGGCAAATGCCAAACGTCCTGCACGGTGTTGGGCTGTAAGCACAACCCCCACCTGTGGACGTCGGGCCCTCATACCACCCTCATGGAGTCTGTTTCTGACCGTTTGAGCAGACACATGCACATTTGTGGCCTGCTGGAGGTCATTCTGCAGGGCTCTGGCAGTGCTCCTCCTGCTCCTCCTTGCACAAAGGCGGAGGTAGCGCCTTTGTGCAAGGGTTGTTGCCGCCTGCTGCTGGGTTGTTGCCCTCCTACGGCCTCCTCCACGTCTCCTGATGTACTGGCCTGTCTCCTGGTAGCGCCTCCATGCTCTGGACACTACGCTGACAGACACAGCAAACCTTCTTGCCACAGCTCGCATTGATGTGCCATCCTGGATGAGCTGCACTACCTGAGCCACTTGTGTGGGTTGTAGACTCCGTCTCATGCTACCACTAGAGTGAAAGCACCGCCAGCATTCAAAAGTGACCAAAACATCAACCAGGAAGCATAGGAACTGAGAAGTGGTCTGTGGTCACCACCTGCAGAACCACTCCTTTATTGGGGGTGTCTTGCTAATTGCCTATAATTTCCACCTGTTGTCTATTCCATTTGCACAACAGCATGTGAAATTTATTGTCAATCAGTGTTGCTTCCTAAGTGGACAGTTTGATTTCACAGAAGTGTGATTGACTTGGAGTTACATTGTGTTGTTTAAGTGTTCCCTTTATTTTTTTGAGCAGTGTATATGATAAACAGAGTATCAGCAGCGTATTTGATGATTGTATGTGAGTGTGTGTCCGTGTTATGTCTGTTGGAGTGTCAGTGTGTGTGTGAATGTGTCGAGTCCTGTGAGTCTGTAGAGTTCTGTGAGACTGTAGAGTTCTGTGAGTCTGTAGAGTTCTGTGAGTCTGTAGAGTTCTGTGAGACTGTAGAGTTCTGTGAGTCTATAGAGTTCTGTGAGTGTGTAGAGTTCTGAGAGTGTGTAAAGTTCTGTGAGTGTGTAGAGCTCTGTGAGTGTGTAAAGTTCTGTGAGTGTGTAAAGTTCTGTGAGTGTGTAGAGCTCTGTGAGTGTGTAAAGTTCTGTGAGTGTTTAGGGTCCTGTGCAGCTCTGTCGATGTGGATGGGGGCCTAAGGCAGGTGTTCAGTCACTGGGTCCTAAGCTTTGTGACGAGCTTGGAGGGGACAATGGTGTTGAACTCTGAGCTGTAATCAATGAACAGCATTCTCACATACTGTAGGTATTCCTCTTATCTAGCAGTTTGGAGTGCACTTGAGATTGTGTCGTCTGTGGATCATTCAGGACGGTTTGCAAATTTGAGTGAGTCTAGGGTGTCTGGGATGATGAAGTTGATGTGTGCCACAACCAGTCTTTCAAAGCATTTCATGATTACAGATGTGAGTGATACAGGGCGGCATGAAGCCTTAGAGTTCTTAGGAACAGGAAAAATGGTGGTCAGTTAAAGATGTGAGGATTACAGACTGGGACATGGAGAGGTTGAAAATTACAGTGAATATGCCTGCCAGTTGATCTGCGCATGCTCTGAGAACGCGCCCTGAAATACCGTCCGGCCCCTCGGCCTTCCGAGTGTTATACTGATTAAAGACCTTACTCATCTTGGCCTCGGAGAGCGAGATCACCCAGTCTTCTGGGTCCGTGGGAGCCCTCATGCACGGTACATTGTTGTTATTGTTAAAGTGTGGATAAAATGCATTGAGTTCATTTGGAAGAGAGGTATCATTGGGCAGATCACGGCTGGGTCTTCCTTTGTAAATATGTAATGGACTGTAGCCTCTGCACAGCCTGTGTAATATGATTCCACCTTATTCCTATATGTGACCCGATTCAGGAAACTAGCCGTATGTCATAAGTCACGACTTCACAGGAGAGTTGTTTGAATTTTATAAAAATAAAATAAAAATAAAACATTTTGGGGGCAGAAATGCCTACTCTAACATGTGAACTTTCATGTGCCTTAATATCAAATTTGTATGCCATCTGTAAATACAAATAAAAAATGTAAACTACAAGCCAAATTGATTTAGCCACAGAAAAAGCGAGCAACCTTCCCGCTAGCCATGATTGGCTGAGATAATGAGTGGGCTGGACATGCCGAGAGATGAGTTTGGATTGCTCTACCATATAGCACGCGTCTTTCTATTGGAGCTGGTCAGTATGTTTAGGTAATTGTGTATCGCGTAGTAAAACTGAATAAACCTAATGTCAAGTTAAAGTGTACTGTTATCTAGCCAATGTTAGCTGGCTGGCTCACTAGCTAACGTTATGTGTATGCTCTCCACTTTCTGGAGGACTGAGTTTTGAAATCAGTGGAATTCGAGTATGATAGCTAAGGAGATGGAGAAAACACCAGTCTGGATTACATCGTCAAACTAAGGGCAACCATGCATGGCATTAAACAGGAGACGCATCCCACCAGGATGTATACTGGTAAGATTTTCAGATATTACACGTTTCTAATTTTGACAAAAAGTGGTTTCATTTCAGGTGTACTGTTAGCTAACTAATGTTAGCTGGCTGGGTCACAAGCTAACGTTATGTGTATGATGTTATTCTTTGTATCTCAGACACATTTGCTTGACTAGTTATAGCCATAGAACCTGGTTGGTTAGCTACCTGCAGATTCATGCAGGGTAGTAACCCCATGAGTTGTGATTATGGTTCATTGTTTAGCTAGCTAGCTACATGTATTACCAAAGACCACTCTAATTTTGACAAAGTATTTTCATTTCAAGTGTACTGTTAGCTAGCTAGCTAACGTTAGCTGGCTGGCTCGCTAACTAACATTACGTCATGCGTTGGGATTCATTGTTTACCTAGCTAGCTATCTTGCTACGTTTCTTGACAAAAGACTCTCATCTTAGTGTGCCAGAGCACAGAATAACTGAACGCATTTCTGAACGCTCAACACCCGTGGAATATGTCCAGTGTCAGTAAACGTTGGCAAAAAAGCGTAATTCAATTGTTGCCAACAGCACAGTTACGGTCACCAACGCTCTGGATAACATGAAAAAAGCATAACCAGCTCTGCTAGGGCGAGTAAAATGGTCAGAGTGTGGTGTTTTCTCATTATGTGTCTGGAAGTAGCTAGCCAATGTTAGCCAGTTAGCTTGGGTGCTTGACTGTAGTTCTGAGGTCAGAGCTTTCGGGACAACCCTACTTATTGGCCAGAGTGTCCAGTGTGTGCTCTGAACGCAAAACCACAGACAGAGCGATAGGGCGAGTAATGTTCTCTCATAGATGTCTGAAGGTAGCTGGCAAGTTATTACAGAACAGTTGGATCAACCCTTAAAAATATGGGTGGGGCTAAGGCTTAAGAGGGTGTGAACAATGTTGAATGGGTGTAGACAAAAAAGGGCTCTAGTAGTACTAAAACATTGAAAGACGGTTTTCTCAAAAATGTACAAGTTGATCAACTTTCAAAGCAGAATTACTTCCCTTGTTTCCTCAAATGCAGTGTATGATATACCATTTTGTAGCTCTGAGTCTCAAATGTTGCTACATGAGACCAAATCCAGGTGGTGAGTCACATATTGTCCTTTTGCTCGTTTGATGACTGCGGTGGTCGTACAGGGACTTCTACTCTGTCCCTCTCTGTTTCCTCTCTGTCCCTCTCTGTTTCCTCTCTGTCCCTCTCTGTTTCCTCTCTGTCCCTCTCTGTCCTTCCCTGTCTCCTTCCTGTCCCTCTCTGTCCCTCTCTGTCTCCTCTGTCCCTCTTTACATCAGCTGATGTCACAAAGTGCTATACAGAAACCCAGCCTAAAACCCCAAACAGCAAGCAATGCAGATGTAGAAGCACGGTGGCTAGGAAAAAACTCCCTAGAAAGGCAGGAACCTAGGAAGAAACCTAGAGAAGAATCAGGCTCTGAGGGAGGGCCAGTCCTCTTCTGGCTGTGCCAGGTGGCGATTATAACAGAACATGGCCAAGATGTTCAAACGTTCATAGATGACCAGCAAGGTCAAATAATAATAATCACAGTGGTAGTAGAGGGTGCAACAGGTCAGCACCTCAGGAGTAAATGTCAGTTGGCTTTTCATAGTCGATCATTCAGAGTTAGAGAGAGCAGGTGCGGTAGAGAGAGAGTCGAAAACAGCAGGTCCAGAACAAGTTAGCACGTCCGGTGAACAGGTCATGGTTCCATAGCCGCAAGCAGAACAGTTGAAACTGGAGCAGCAGCACGACCATGTGGACTGTCCCTCTCTGTCCCTCTCTGTCTCCTCTCTGTCCCTGTCTGTCCTTCTCTGTCTCCTCCCTGTACAATGCATAATTGACATGAAAGCTTCTCTGTAGCTACAAAGATTGCTTTTGAGGGTCCATTCAGGGGCGGCAGGTAGCCTAGTGGCCTAGCGTTGGCCTAGTAACCGAAAGGTTGCAAGATCGAATCCCCGAGCTGACAATGTAAAAATCTGTCGTTCTGCCCCTGAACAAGGCAGTTGACCCACTGTTCCTAGGCCGTCATTGAAAATAAGAATTTGTTCTTTAACTGACTTGTATAGTTAAATAAAGGTAACATTTCAAGTTCAAATTCAGATGGAGGTCAGTGTGAGATATCCCATAGGAACCCTTTGTGCAAGGATCCAACAAAGTGATCTTGACCCACGACTGCAATGGCGAAGGGAACCCGTCTCCTCACTCCCTGGTGAGTGTGCCAGTCATTCCCAAGTGGTTATCCTGTGCAACATGTCATAGAGGAACACAAACCCTCTTATCAGTCTGAGACATAAATGGACTGGCCATACTCCAGTTCGGGCAAATGCCAGATGGGCTGGTCCAACTTTAGCTCTGTGGGACTGTGTAAATTACTGTTTTTTATGTGCAGAATGATCATTATTTAATCTAATAATGGTCTCAGTGAAAAACATGGGCATGTGTGGGGGGGCCTCAAGGAAAAAAAAATGGGCCGGTGTGGTGGGGCCTCAAGGAAAAAAAATGGGCCGGTGTGGGGGGGCCTCAAGGAAAAACATGGCCGGTGTGGGGGGGCCTCAAGGAAAAACATGGGCCGGTGTGGGGGGCCTCAAGGAAAAAAATGTCAGGTGTGGGGGGCCTCAAGGAAGAACATGGGCCGGTGGGGGGGGCCTCAAGGAAGAACATGGGCCGGTGTGGGGACCTCAAGGAAACAAAAGTGGGCTGGTGTGTTAGAAATTAGAAATGCCTGAGACGATTTTTATCCCATTCTGTCCCTGTTTTTGAGGCAACACAGAAGAGTGCAGAGCGTGTGGGCAGGTGATGCTCTCCTCTCACCCTCAAGTAACTACTCAGTGACCCGAAACAGCCAAAACTGTCTTTGTTTCAACATGTCCACAAAGTCTGAGGTCAAGAGCCGCAGCGAGTGAGTTGATTTTATCCAAGCCAAGCGCTGCACTAGGTAGCTTTGTGTTTTTATTATATTCAAGAAAAGACAAGAAAAGCTCTGTTACAGTCAAGTAAACTCAAAGTCTTCAGACCTTACCATTTTTTATTTAATTTCTGTCAAAAAACTCACCCAGACATTGTCGAGGGGCATTCATTTCACCCTGAAATGGAAACCAGTCAAGTTTCAATGCGTGCCCCCATTTGCAGAACGCGGCACATGAGTCTCTCCGCGGCACTGCGAGACTGTTAGCCTCCTGACCTTTAGCTGATTGGCAAAGAGTGCCGGCTGCAATAAAAACACCATCGCAAAAGTTATTCTCTCGCTAAACTAAGGTGCTCAATTAAATGGCTCAAAAGACTCTGTCTAATGGCTGGTGGGACATCTATGGTAATGCACTCGTAATGTGATGATGAAATGCCATTGGACGCAAGGCGAAGCACGAGAACGCCCCAATTAACCTTCAGATGGCTGATTTCTCTGCAAGTCCCTTTACATACTATAGCCTCTACACTGTATAGTCCATGCTCTATAGAGGCACATTTCTTTGAACTTTGTAGCTATCTGAATGGTGCTAAAACAACACCATTGTCTGGTTTAAGTTCTCGTGTAAGTTTTCCAAAATACTTCCTGAGTTTAGTTATAGGTAATGATGAATATTTTGTATTCTAGTATGTTTCCATGAAAACTCTCTGAATTGTGCTTGCTTTAGTCAACAATACTGTCCAGTATGGTTATGGTGCTCCAAAATGTTTCCAAGTTTAGGGTAGCAATGTTGAATATTTAATTTCCCCCAAGAAAAATGTAATTTTTTAATGAATTGGGACTTTTTGAATTGTGATTACTTTAGACAACAACTCTGTCTGGTGTGGTTGTCCAAAGTGTTTCCACGTTTAGGGTAGCAATGTTGAATAATTTTTAAAAACACTTTTTGGCTTGGCTAGATAGCTTTTGTCTAAAAAATGCATCTGGATACAGTACCATCTTTTTTGGTTCACCTGGCTGCCAATTCCTGATTTTTTGAGAACATCATTTGAGGAGTCGCCTGAAGCGTAAGAGGAATGGGAGACAGAGGAATACACCAGTGCTGAGGCAGAGGGCTCGTAGTGAGGATGACTGGCTACTATTCTGAACTTTGTGTGGTGGGCTTTCTGCCACCCTGAGCTGCTGAGGGATCACGCATCAAGTGGTGTTACACAGAGGGGAAGAGTACAAGTCCAGTGGCTATAAGAGTCAGGCTGGTTCCCAGAGATGCCCTCTACAAGATCATTAGCAGACCGTCACTATCATCTGCCATCCTCTGACCAACTCTCTCCACTCGAGCCATAAACTGACCCTCTCTATCTTCGTAGGATGCAGATTTCAAAGACTTGGCCTCTATTGGTTGAACTGTCATGATATATTGCTTGTTTGTTTTTTGAGATTCTATGAAAAGCGCTATAGAAATGTAATAAATTATTCATATTATTATTATCCTGAACCTCAGCAGTCTCGTTATAGTGGCTTCGACAAGCATCACAGGAGACAGGGGACCTGCACTGTGAAATAATTCTGTGAGGTTCTCGAGTTGACACAAACATGGAATATTGGCGAGATTTGCTGCCTTGGATTATGCTCGGATTCCTCGCATGATGACACTTCCTTTATAACAGAATTTTTTTAACATTATTTTTTAGTTGTCGATTTAATGTAAATGAGCAGTCCAGTCACAGTTTATTTAAAGTGCATTTAAGGGCTCATATAACACTTTTTAAGATTAAAAAGAGGAAACACAACAAAGCAGAAAGGAGAACAATATTAACAACAGTAAAAAGAAATCAACAACAGTATAAACAATATAAAAACAATAAAAAAAAACATTGACCTTGTTTTCAACTCCTCCATACTAGTCACACAAAACTATTTTTTTTTTTTACATATCCAAAATCACCTGAGGCATTGACATTTCTCTTCCTGTATCATTCATTCACCCATGTCATTCATAACCCATTTCGTTCATAACCCATATCATTCATAACCCATATCATTCATAACCCATATCATTCATAACCCATATCATTCATAACCCATATCATTCATAACCCATATAAATTCATAGTATGCGTGGGTCCCATTTTTCAACCTGGGCTTGTTCAATTGTGTGTAGCCTCAGTGGCAGGGGAAAGCTGCCGCTGAGTTCCCAGTGAATTCCCAGTGAAATTGCTCTGAAGAGTTCAACTACAAAAAAATACAAAAAAACTGTGACGACATTTTGACATCCACTGGACATTTTAGAGGAACACATGATTAGAGTGAAGGGAGCTGTTGGCGAAAATGTAACTGCTTTTGACAGTTATTCTTCTGGTTTGTACAAATACATGCCTGGAGCTATTTGAGATAGGCCTACAGGCTATGGTGGGGCAAAAAAACGTACTGCCTAATATTTTAGGAGCCCTACCAGTGGATTTATAGTTCGATGCTGCAGTGCAGTTACACTTTCCCTGGGTTTCCGTCTCTTTCTTGATAAAGTGGGAGTGGTCTGACGTGTCACAACAGAACAGTAGGTTAAAGGTTAAACCTGGGGTCTTGATTTGCGTTGGTACATGAATTACAGCAAACACATTTGATGTTCTTGCTACCAAGACAGGTGATATACATGCACGGTTATTACATTTCTCAATGGACGAAGCAGCTTGCAACAATTAGATGAGCCAGCGATGGTAGAGAGTTCTGTGTTGGATTGGTCATGCAAATGGAAGGTGCTGTAAGTGCATCAAACTTAGCATACCTAAGATGGGAAACAAATGGGTGGACGCCATGGCAGATACGTCTAAAGAGATAGTTAACTTGTGTTCGTCCAGTAGCTCTTTCCTGCAGTCAAATGACCTAGTAGGCGTCATGGGTGTGTGCAATGTTAATCATATTTTTCATAATGTCATAATTAATAAACATTATTTGAAAAACCAGCCGAAAAAAACAGTGTTTCTATGTCAAGCGGTTTTGTTATATTGCAGTCTTCTGTGATGTATATGAAGAGTAATATTGGGATGCAAACTCAAAATTGAATACATTTCACCTCTATATGTGACATGGTACATACAGGTGTCTTCTTTTTTAAGCCCATAACCATGTGTGTGAGGTGTTTACTTTTGTTTCAAAGTAGACTTGTTTACTACCAAGAAACACTGTGTGACTCTGATTTAGCCCACCACAGTAAAAGGTTCAATACCATCAGTAACACAACACAACTCTGATGAACGGACGGTGAATGTATTTGTTATTACCCTGCTACAAAAATGGTGGTCGCTCTACTTCAATACACAAACAATTGTGGTAGCGCTACTTCAATACATTTACAGTGGTTCTGGGTAACCCAATACACATCATAGAGCGGTTCTCCCAAGCGATTCAACTCCAAAAATCCAATAGAGGTCAGGCAGCCATGGATAGAGCAGAAAGCACGAGGCCATCACGTTGACCCGCAATAACATACGCTAAATATGTGTAAGCAACCAATAAATTGTGATTTGATTTACTTTCCTCCATTGTACTGTATGTCCATACTGTTCAGAAAAAGTCATAGTACATGCAGCACCTTAGCTGGAAGCTCAGCCAGTACCTGGCCCTGAGGCTCACCTCTCACCTCTCACCTCAAACCTTATCACCTTCCTCTTTTCCACCCCCAACTTTAAAGGGGTACCATAGGTACTGTAGCAGCAAGAGGAGAAATAGAAATACCAAATGGGATTGGTTTGAGAGGTTTGAATAGCCCCACACCAAGTACAACTAATACACTGAACAAAAAATAGAAATGCAACATGTGAAGTGTTGGTCCCACTTTTCATGAGCTGAAATAAAAGATCCAGAAATGTTCCATATTCACAAATTTGTTTACATCCCTGATAGTGAGCATTTCTCCTTTGCCAAGATAATTAATCAACCTGACAGGTGTGGCATATCAAGAAGCTGATTAAACAGCATGATCATTACACAGGTGCACCTTGTGCTGGGGACAATAAAAGGCCACCCTAAAATGTGTAGTTTTATCACACAACACAATGCCACAGATGTCTCAAGTTTTGAGGGAGCTCTGGTGGACAGGAATTAAATGTTAATTTCTCTACCAAAAGCCACCTTCAACGTCGTTTTAGAGAATTTGGCAGTACATCCAACCAGCCTCACAGCCTCATACCACGTGTATGGCGTCTTGTGGGCGAGCAGGTTGCTGATGTCAACATTGTGAACAGAGTGCCCCATGGTGGCGATGGGGTGATGGAATGGGCAGGCTTAAGCTACAGACAACGAACCCAATTTAATTTTATCGATGTCAATTTGAATGCACAAAGACTGTGACAAGATCCTGAGGCCCATTATGTTTAAGGTATCTGTGACCAACAGACCAATCTGTATTCCCAGTCATGTGAAATCCATGGAATAGGGTCTAATTCATTTATTTCTGTAGTGAACACGATGGGAGACAGAGAGCTGGTTTCAAGCTCAGGGCGCAGCAGGTGTTTATTGCAAAGGACCACAGGAGGAGACAGGTAGCTGGGTACAGGGGCAGGCAGAAGGTCATACACAGGGGGTCCAAAAAGGCAACAGTACAGGCAGGGAAAAGGCTAGTAACATTGTCCGGGAGATCAGGCAATAGGTTGATAACAGGAAATTCAATAGGCTAAAGTACAAGCAGGGAAAAAAGGCAGGCAAAAACTATAATACACGGGAGGATTAAATTACAGGACACCCATCGCTCCAAATAGAAGTGTGCCACAAAACAAACAATACCTCACAATGATGGGGTGCAAAGAACTGAACTAAATAGTGTGTGATAATAACATACAGGTGTGTGAACAGGTGATCAGAATTCAGGTGATTGAGATCTGGAGAGTGAGCTGCGTTCAGGGGATGTACATGTTTGAGAGTGTGAGTTGGAAGCAGACGTCACAATTTCAATCGACTGATTTCCTCATCTGAACTGTAACTCAGTAAAATCAATGAAATTGTTGCATGTTGCGTTTATATTTTTGTTCAGTATATTTGCTTATGACAATAAAGTGTGAGCACACAACTGTTTTTGAACAAAAGTATTTTTCTTTCACCAGAAGCAGTTGACAGACTCAAAGAAAATATAGCATTTTACTTGTAACAAGACATTTACTCATACTCTTGGATCTACAAAAAACACATAGCCCCTGTTCTCTCTTTACCAAACTCACAATCAATACATTTTTTAACATGCATTATTTCTCAGGCTATATTACATGTCTCTTCTCCAAAGCACTGTTGCTGTAGAAAAAGACCTAGCAACTGCTTCAATACAGTACTGCAGTCCTACAACCGGTTAGAATGGAGCCTCCACTATGCATAGAAAAGGTGGAGGAAAACCTTGACCTGTCTCTAGCTGTGGCTGCAGTAATGGGAGAGGGGGAGTAGAGGGGGAGGAGAGGAGAGGGGAGGGGAGAAGAGGGGAGGGAGGAGGGGGGAGCGGAGGGGGAGGAGGGGGTCTGAAAGGGGGAGAAGAGGGGAGGAGAGGGGGAGTCACAGATGACCTCCCTCCCTAGAAAACCCTTCCTTTACCTCTCAGTGTAATATGTGCCTAGGAGTGAAATTGGAGTACAGTATGTCCTTCCTAGCCCTTTCTCAGATGGAATTAGTTTCTGCAATGACATGTGGGGCCTGGTCCACCACATCTCTGTGGGGCCTGGTCCACCACATCTCTGCTGACACTGGCACTCATTAGAAGGAGACCTGGTGTCCGTAACCATGGAGAGCAGGATGGAGTCTTGGCTGACCAAGCCGGGCTCTGGGGACCATTGTACTTAAACATGAATCGCAGCACATGAGACAGATGGTTTCCATGGTAATGCATGGTCCCACTGCTCCTCGCAGCCACCCTCAACAGCCCCCCCCCCCCCCCCCAAAAAAAAAACACCACTGTATTCCAATCAATGGTGAAGCAGTTAGGGGTTGGTAGGGAAGTTGTTACCAAGGTAAATAGCAAAGTGGATACGCTTTTCTTTACAGTGTTGGTACAGTAACTGTTTAACTGTGCATAATGCTGTATGTTTAAAACTGACTTTTATATCTCTTTCAAGGCACATGAATATAGTTTTGAAATCCAAGGTCAAGTTATTCCACAGCTTTTGAAATTCAAATTCAAGCATAACATAACATATTGTTCAAATGATGTCCTTATTTTGCAAAACCGATGCACCAACACACAATTACTTGTGGAGGGCGTAAGGACAAGGATTTTCTGCTTTCTTTCAGAGTGAAACCATTGGCGTGGTAAAGGATATTTGTATGGATAGTTATGTAAGCTATTTATCTACAACTAAAGCCCATTGAATATACTGTAACATGTGAGGGCATTTTAATTTTGTTATATAAACTCAGCAAAAAAAGAAAACGTCCCATTCTCAGGACCCTGTCTTTCAAAGATAATTCGTAAAAATCCAAATAACTTCACAGATCTTCATTGTAAAGGGTTTAAACACTGTTTCCCATGCTTGTTCAATGAAGCATAAATAATTAATGAACATGCACCTGTGGAACGGTCATTAAGACACTAACAGCTTACAGACGGTAGGCAATTAAAGTCACAGTTATGAAAATTTAGGACACTAAAGAGGCCTTTCTACTGAACCTGAAAAACACCAAAAGGAAGATGCCCAGGGTCCCTGCTCATCTGCGTGAACATGCCTTAGGCATGCTGCAAGGAAGCATGAAGACTGCAGATGTGGCCAGGGCAATAAATTGCAATGTCCGTACTGTGAGAAGCCTAAGACAGCGCAACAGGGAGACAGGATGGACGGCTGATCGTCCTCACAGTGGCAGACCACATGTAGCAACACCTGCACAGGATCGGTACATCCGAACATCACACCTGCGGGACAGGTACAGGATGGCAACAACAACTGCCTGAGTTACACCAGGAACGCACAATCCCTCCATCAATGCTCAGACTGTCTGCAATAGGCTGAGAGAGGCTGGACTGAGGGCTTGTAGGCCTGTTGTAAGGCAGGTCCTCATCAGACATCACCGGCAAAAATGTCACCTATGTGCACAAACCCACCGCTGCAGGACCAGACAGGACTGGCAAAAAGTGCTCTTCACTGACGAGTCGCGTTTTGCCTCACCGGGGGTGATGGTCGGATTTGCATTTATTGTCGAAGGAATGAGCATTACACGGAGGCCTGTACAGTACACTGGAGCGGGATCGATTTTGAGGTGGAGGGTCCGTCATGGTCTGGGGCAGTGTGTCACAGCATCATCGGACTGAGCTTGTTGTCATTGCAGGCAATTTCAATGCTGTGCGTTACAGGGAAGACCTGCAGGCCTTCCTGCAGGCTCATCCTGGCATGACCCTCTAGCATGACAATGCCACCAGCCATGCTGCTCGTTCTGTGCGTGACTTCCTCCAAGACAGGAATGTCAGTGTTCTGCCATGGCCAGCGAAGAGCCCGCATCCAGCCCCTTAATCCCATTAAGCACGTCTGGAACCTGTTGGATCGGAGGGTGAGGGCTAGGGCCATTCACCCCAGACATTTCCGGGAACTTGCAGGTGCCTTGGTGGAAGAGTGGGGTAACCATCTCAAAGCAAGAACTGGCAAATATTGTGCAGTCCATGAGATTCACTGCAGTACTTAATGCTGCTTGTGGCCACCAGATACTGACTGTTACTTTTGATTTTGACCTCCCCTTTGTTCAGGGACACATTATTCCATTTCTGTTAGTCACATGTCTATGTAACTTGTTCAGTTTCTCAGTTGTTGAATCTTGATATGTTCATACAAATATTTACACATGTTAAGTTTGCTGAAAATAAACGCAGTTGACAGTGAGAGGATGTTTCTTTTTTTGCTGAGTTTACTACATGTTCCTACACAATACCATGCAAGAGCTGTACAAATACATCAATTGTGAAAAAAGCATTTAATACCATGTGATACAGGTCATACAGCTCTACAGGATGCTCCCAATTGTGCACTTGTAAAAGTTTGTGAGGGCTTTTGATGACAAGCCACATTCTTCAGCCTCCTGCGGTTGAAGAGGCACTGTTGTGCCTTCTTCACCAGACTGTCTGTGTGGGTGGACCATTTCAGTTTGTCTGTAATGTTTTTTGCTGAGGAACTTAACACTTTCCATCTTCTCCACTGCTGTCCCGTCGATGTGGATAGGGGGGTGCTCCCTCTGCTGTTTCCTGAAGTCCACGATCATCCCCTTCATTTGTTGACATTGAGTGAGAGGTTGTTTTCCTGACACCACACTCCGAGTGCCCTCACCTCCTCCCTGTAGGCTATTTCATTGTTGTTTTAATCAAGCCTACTACTGTTCTGTCATCTGCAATCTTGATGATTGAGTTGGAGGCGTGCATGGCCATGCAGAAATGGGTGAACAGGGAGTAAGGAAGGGGCTGAGCATGCACCCTTGTGGGGCCCCAGTGTTGAGGATCAGCAAAGTGGAAATGTTGTTTCCTACCTTCACCACCTGGGTTCGGCCCGTCAGTGTAGTCCAGGACCCAATTGCACAGGGCGGGGTTGAGACCCAGGGCCTGAAGCTTAATGATGAGCTTGGAGGGTACTATGGTGTTGAATGCTGAGCTATTGTCAATGAACAGCATTCTTACATAGGTATTTATCTTGTCCAGATGGGATAGGGGCAGTGTGCAGTGTGGTGGCGATTGTATCGTCTGTGGACCGATTTGGGCGGTAAGCAAATTGAAGTCCGTCTAGACAGTTAAGGTGGAGGTGATATGATCCTTGATTAGCCTCTCAAAGCACTTCATGATGACAGAAGTGAGTGCTAAGGGGTGATAGTCATTCAGTTCAGGTACCTTTGCCTTCTTGGGTATAGGAACAATGGTGGCCATCTTGAAGCATGTGGGGACAGCAGACTGGGATAGGGAGAGATTGAATATGTCCGTAAACACACCAGCCAGCTGGTCTGCGGGTGCTCTGAGGACGCGGCTAGTGATGCTGTCTGGTCCAGCAACCTTACAAGGGTTAAACACAATTTAAATGTCTTACTCACGTCGGCTACGGAGTAGGAGAGCCCATGGTTCTTGGTAGCGGCCGCGTCGTTGGCACTGTAGTATCCTCAAAGCGGGCAGGTGTTTAGTTTGTCTGGAAGCAAGACGTCGATGTCTGTGATGTGGCTGGTTTTCCTTTTGTTGTCTGTGATTGTCTGTAGACCCTATCATATGTCTCGTGTCTGAGCCGTTGAATTGCGACTCCACTTTGTCTCTATACTGACATTTCGCTTGTTTGATTGCCTTGCGGAGGGAATAACTACACTGTTTGTATTCAGCCATATTCCCAGTCACCTTTTCATGGTTAAATGCGGTAGTTCGCTCGTTCAGTTTTGCGCAAAAGCCGTCTATGCACGGTTTCTGGTTAGGGTAGGTTTTAATATTCACAGTAGGAAACAACATCTCCCATGCATTTCCTTATAAACCCACTCACTCCTAGGCAGTGCACAATCATTCATAACTCAAGGGGATTTCATTGGGGACTCTGGTGAATACATACAAGCTCAGATTTCTGATTTCCTGTTTTGATTTCATCTCAGGATTTTGCCTGCCAATATGAGTTCTGTTAATCTCACAGACATAATTCAAACAGTTTTAGAAACTTTAGAGTGTTTTCTATCCAATACTAATAATAATATGCAAATATTAGCAACTATGACTGAGGAGCAGGCCGTTTGATATGGGCACCTTTCATCCAAGCTACTCAATACTGCCCCTTCAGCCATAAGAAGTCTCATCATTGTCGGTGATCAGGCCTATCACTGTTGTGTCATCAGCAAACTTAATGATGGTGTTGGAATTGTGCCTTGCCATGCAGTCATGAGTGAACAGGGAATTACAGGAGGGGACTGAGCACGCACCCCTGAGGGGCCCCCGTGTTGAGGATCTGCGTGGCAGATGTGTTGTTACCTACCCTTACCACCTGGGGGCGGCTTGTTAGGATGTCTACGATCCAGTTGCAGGGAAGCTGCAACCCCCCTTGGGTTGTGCCGTGGCGGAGATCTTTGTGGGCTATACTCGGCCTTGTCTCAGGATGGTAAGTTGGTGGTTGAAGATATCCCTCTAGTGGTGTGGGGGCTGTGCTTTGGCAAAGTGGGTGAGGTTATATCCTTCCTGTTTGGCCCTGTCCGGGGGTATCATCGGATGGGGCCACAGTGTCTCCTGACCCCTCCTGTCTCAGCCTCCAGTATTTATGCTGCAGTAGTTTATGTGTCGGGGGGCTAGGGTCAGTTTGTTATATCTGGAGTACTTCTCCTGTCTTATCCGGTGTCCTGTGTGAATTTAAGTATGCTCTCTCTAATTCTCTCTTTCTTTCTTTCTTCTCTCTCTCGGAGGACCTGAGCCCTAGGACCATGCCTCAGGACTACCTGGCATGATGACTCCTTGCTGTCCCCAGTCCACCTGGCCGTGCTGCTGCTCCAGTTTCAACTGTTCTGCCTGCGGCTATGGAACCCTGACCTGTTCACTGGACGTGCTACCTGTCCCAGACCTGCTGTTTTCAACTCTCTAGAGACCGCAGGAGCGGTAGAGATACTCTTAATGATCGGCTATGAAAGCCAACTGACATTTACTCCTGAGGTGCTGACTTGCTGCACCCTCGACACTACTGTGATTATTATTATTTGACCATGCTGGTCATTTATAAACATTTGAACATCTTGGCCATGTTCTGTTATAATCTCCACCCGGCAGAGCCAGAAGAGGACTGGCCAACCCTCATAGCCTGGTTCCTCTCTAGGTTTTCTTCCTAGGTTTTGGCCTTTTCTAGGGAGTTTTTCCTAGCCACCCGTGCTTCCACACCTGCATTGCTTGCTGTTTGGGTTTTAGGCTGGGTTTCTGTACAGCACTTTGAGATATCAGCTGATGTAAGAAGGGCTATATAATACATTTGATTTGATTTGATTTAGTCCCAGGGTCCTTAGCTTAGTGATGAGTTTTGAGGGTACTATGGTGTTGAATGCTGAGTTGTAGTGAATACCATTCTCACATAGGTGTTCCTCTTGTCCAGGTGGGAAAGGGCAGTGTGGAGTGCAATAGAGATTACATCATCTGTGGATCTGTTGGTGTAGTATGCAAATTGGAGTGGGTCTAGGTTTTCTCGGATAATGGTGTTGGTGTGAGCCATGACTAGCCTTTCAAAGCATTTCATGGCTACAGACGTGAGTGCACGGTGGTCTGCTTGAAACATGTTGGTATTACAGACTCAGACAGGGAGAGGTTGAAAATGTCAGTGAAGATATTTGCCAGTTGGTCAGCGCATGCGCTGAGTACACGTCCTGGTAATCTTTCTGGCCCTGCGGCCTTGTGAATGTTGACCTGTTTAACCTGTTTGGGCTGCAGGGGCAGTATTGAGTAGCCGGATAAAAGGTGCCCATTTCAAACGGCCTCGTACTCAATTCTTGCTTGTACAATATGCATATTATTATTACTATTGGATAGAAAACACTCTCTAGGTTTCTAAAACCGTTTGAATTATATCTGTGAGTAAAACAGAACTCATTTTGCAGCAAACTTCCTGACAGGAAGTGGAAAATTTGAAATCGATGCTCTGTTCTAGGCCCTGCCTATAAAGGTCCTGATATTTAGTAGAATACATGCACTTCATACGTCTTCCACTAGATGTCGACAAGCAGTGAGAGAAGAAATGGAGTGTGTAACTTGATCTGGGGTCGAATAATAGCTCTCGGCATGACGTGTCACCAGTTTCCTGTTTTCTGGAGAGCGCGTGAAGGGACCTGGATTTGCCTTCTGATAAGCTGTCGTTATGGACGACTAATATCTCCGGCTTTGATTTTATTTGATACATGTGACAATATCATCGTAAAGTATGTTTTTTCAATATAGTTTTATTAGATTATTGAAATTATTCGGGACGTTAGGCGTGTTGCGTTGTGTGCCTTTGTTCAGGAAGGAGAGCTTAGCGCCACTTTGCTAGCTTTCCGTGCTAATTGACTGGAGAAGAGGACATTCTAAATCCAAACAACGATTGTTCTTGACAAAGGACCCCTTGTACAACATTCTGATGAAAGATCATCAAAAGTAGGACCCATTTTATGATGCTATTTCATATATCTGTCGAACATGTGAAATAGTCGTTTGCGCCCAGATTTTGGGTACTCTCTCGCTATACCTAAGCTGGATGTCGTAATGAAGTTATTTTTAGAATTCTAACACGGCGATTGCATTAAGAACTAGTGTATCTATCATTTCCTATACAACATGTATTTTTTAGTAACGTTTATGAATAGCTATTTGGTCAGAATAGATGAGAGTCTAATAGAAATATCCGCACATTCTGGGAAAAAGAAGCTACGTTAGCATAATGGATACCACTGATTTCAGCTCTAAATATGCACATTTTCGAACAAAACATAAGTGTATGTATAACCTGATGTTATAGGACTGTCATCTGATGAAGCTTATCAAGGTTAGTCAAAAATTATATATATTTTGCTGGTTTATTCGCTATCGCTAACGTGCCTATTGCTATCGCTAACGTGCCTTGATGAATGAAATGCGGTAGTGTGGTAGGCTATTGTAGTAAGCTAATATAATGCTATATTGTGTTTTCGCTGTAAAACACTTAAAAAATCGGACATGTTGGCTGGATTCACAAGATGTTTATCTTTCAAATGCTGTATTGGACTTGTTAATGTGTGAAAGTTAAATATTTCTAAAAAATATATTTTGAATTTCGCGCCCTGCACTTGAAGTGGCTGTTGTCATATTGTGCCCGGCTTCGGGCTTGCAAGCCATAAGAAGTTAACCTGTTATGGCTGCAAGGGGCAGTATTGAGTAGCCAGTTAAATGGTGCCCATTTCATCAAACGGCCTCGTACTCAATTCTTGCTCGTACAATATGCATATTATTATTACTATTGGATAGAAAACACTCTCTAGTTTCTAAAACCGTTTGAATTATTTCTCTGAGTGAAACAGAACTCATTCTGCAGCACATTTCCTGACCAGGAAGTGGAATGTCAGAAATCGATGCTCTGTTCAACTTCCTGCCTATACATGGGCATGATACGTAAGAGTCTACGTACACTTCATACACCTTCCCCTGGTTGTCAAGAGGCGGTGAGAGAAGAAATTTCGTGTTTATCTTGGTCTGAGGTGGAATTAAAGCTCTTTGTATGACGTGACCGTCCATTTCCTGTTTCTGGAGCCGCGCGAAAGGGGACATGGATTTGCCTTCTGTTTAGCTGTCGTTATGGACGACTAACATCTCCGGTTTAGATTTTATTTGATACATGTGACCATATCATCGTAAAGTATGTTTTTTCAATATAGTTTAATCAGATTATTGAAATTTTTTCGGGAGTTTTGCCGTGTTCCGTTCTCTGACTTTGTTGACGTTGGAGAGATCCGTGCCACTTGGCAAGTGGCCCATGCTAAATGATGAGGGAAATTTGACGTTCCAGATCCAAAACAACGACTGTTCTGGACAAAGGACACCTTGTCCAACATTCTGACGGAAGATCACCAAAAGTAAGAAACCTTTTATGATGCTATTTCTAATATCTGTCGTGCATGTGAACTGGTCGTCGGCGCCCAAGTGTTTCTGGCTATTGTGGCTACGCTAATATAACGCTACATTTTGTTTTCGCTGTAAAACATTTAATAAATCGGAAATATTGTCTGGAATCACAAGATGCCTGTCTTTCAATTGCTGTACACTATGTATTTTTCAGAAATGTTTTATGATGAGTAATTAGGTATTTGACGTTGGTGTCTGTAAATATTATGGCTGCTTTCGGTGCAATTTCTGATTGTAGCTGAAATGTAAACTATGATTTATACCTGAAATATGCAAATTTTTCGAACAAAACATATGCTATACAGTAAATATGTTATCAGACTGTCATCTGATGAAGTTGTTTCTTGGTTAGTGGCTATTTATATCTTTATTTGGTCGAATTTGTGATAGCTACTGATGGAGTAAAAAACTGACGGAGTAAAAAAGTGGTGTCTTTTGCTAACGTGGTTAGCTAATAGATTTACATATTGTGTCTTCCCTGTAAAACATTTTAAAAATCGGACATGTTGGCTGGATTCACAAGATGTGTACCTTTCATATGCTGTATTGGACTTGTTAATGTGTGAAAGTTAAATATTTAAAAAAAATATCTTTTGAATTTCGCGCCCTGCACTTGAGCTGGATGTTGTCATAAGTGTACCGACGTCGGGCTTGCACGCCAAACAGGTTAAAGGTCTTACTCACATCGGCTGCTGAGAGCTTGATCACACAGTCGTCCGGAATGCATCTTTCAGTGTTACTTGTCTCGAAGCGAGCATAGAAGTTATTTTGTTCATCCGGTAGGCTCGTGACACTGGGCAGCTCTCGGCTGTGCTTCCCTTTGTAGTCTGTAATAGTTTGCAAGCCCTTCCACATCCGACGGGTGTAGTACGATTCGATCTTAGTCCTGTATTGACACTTTACCTGTTTGATGGTTCATCGGAGGGCATAGCGGGATTTCTAATAAGCTTCCGGGTTAGAGTCCCGCTCCTTGAAAGCGGCAGCTCTACCCTTTAGCTCAGTGCGAATGTTGCCTGTAATCCATGCGAGCAAAACTTTGAGACTTCCTTAGATATCGTGCACCAACTGTTGTTTACATAAATGCATAGGCCCCCGCCCTGTGTCTTACCAGAGGCTGCTGTTCTGTCTTGCCGATAGAGTGTATAACCTGCCAACTCTATGTTCTTAATGTCGTCGTTCATCCACGACTCGGTGAGGCATAAAATATTACAGTTTTTAATGTCCCATTGGTAGGATATAGATGCTTTCAGTTCGTCCCATTTATTTTCTAGCGATTAAATGTTAGCTAGCAGAAGGTAGGGCAAGGGAAGATTAGCCACTCGTCGCCTGGTCCTCACAAGGCACCCTGATCTTTTGCCTTCTCCAGCGAATTATGGGGATCGGGGCCTGATCGGGTGTCAGCAGTATATCCCTTGCGTCCGACTCATTGAAGAAAAACTCTTCGTCCAGTTTGAGGTGAGCAATCCCAGTTCTGATGTTTAAAAGCTCTTTTCGTTCATAGAAGACAGTAGCAGAAAAATGATGTACAAAACAAGTTACGAACAACGCAAAAAAACAAACAAAATAGCATGATTGTTTGAGGGCCGATAAGACGGCAGCCCTACTCACCGGCGCCATCAGTTCCTGTATGTTGTTACAATTACATCATGAGTCATTAATCATGAAACGTACACCCCTGCCCTTCTTCTTCCCAAAGAGATGTTCATTTCTGTCGGCGCGACGCAAAAATAACCCAGGTGGCTGTACCGACTCCGACAGCATATCCCGAGAGAGCCATGTTTCTGTGAAACAGAGTATGTTACAATCCCTGATGTCTCTCTGGAAAGCAACCCTTGCCCTAATTTCATCTACCTTGTTATCTAGAGACTGGACATTAGAGAGTAATATACTCGGAGGGTAGTGCGGTGGGTAGTGTGCGCGCCTCCGAAGTCTGACCAGAAGACTGCTCCGTCTACTTCTTCTCCGGCGGCTTTGTTTTGGGTCAGCCTCTGGAATCAGTTCAAATTGCCCTGGGTGGTTCGGATAAAGGATCCGCTTCGGTAAAGTCGTATTCCTGGTCTTGGTGCTGGTATCTTGACGTTGCTCTGATATCCAATAGTTCTTCCTGGCTGTGTGTAATAACACTTAACATTTTCTGGGCTAACAATGTAAGAAATAATACATTAAAAAAAATACTGCAAAGTTTCCTAAGGTCTAGAAGCAAGGCAGCCCTCTGTCGGCGCCATCTGTTGACATTTTGTAAATGGGAAACAGGGTAGAGTATGCACGTATGGTTTCAGCACAATTGGAATGGAAGGTTTCCTATGTGCTCTCTCCTTCCAGCCAGCCAGCGGACCTCTTAATAATGATGATAGATAGTATATGAGGACTAAAGAATTGCAACAGCATTCGACAGGCACAGGCTGTCCATTGACTACTGCTATGGATCAGGCACAGCCTGTCCATTGACTACTACTACGGGTCAGGCACAGCCTGTACATTGACTACTACTACGGGTCAGGCACAGCCTGTACATTGACTGCTACTATGGATGACAAAGTAAATGAAAAGGGACAGTAGGTGATGTGAATGTCAAAGGTGTTTTTATCTGAAGGGGATTTCTTTCATCGAACATAAACATACTGTACATCAGTTCCAGTGCCTCAATATTCTTTCTTCTGTTCCTTGTCAATCAATCATGACCCTGACGCTTCCACAGAGAATACGTTGTCAGAGGCTCGTCAACACATTATTCCAATAATGTCTTATTCCTGTCCTTCCTGCATGATGGGTTCACATTCAAATCAAATCAACTGTAACTCAGTTCCAAATGATATAGAGAACCAGTTTTGACATGTTCATTGCATTTACCAATTTTTTCCTAATTATATTCCAAACTATAATTTAATAATAACTTTTTTGTTATCACATAACTGTCATAAACTAAGATACCTGGGCCAGTAGTCATTGAGCGTCTCAGAGTAGCAGTGATGATCTAGGATCAGTTTTGTCTTTTAGATCGTAATGATTAAGTTTATATGGACAAGGAGAACTTGATCCGAGACACTTTTTGAATACGGGCCTAGATGTACTAAAATAAATGGGCATGATACGCGTTCCATCAATACTACTCATATTAACAAGGCAGTAGAACTCATATTAACACGGCATTGGAACTGATATTAACAAAGCACAGGAACTTATTTAACAAAGCACTCACATTGGACTGGAATGGTGATTTACTGCTATTCAATTCCTGCATACTATGACTCCTGAGAAGGACCTGAGGATTGTAGCCTTGGGGAGCCATTTCTCTCCCTCTCAACCTCATTAGCAGTCCCTTCTCTTTTCTTCATCTTAGTGTATTTATTGGTAGTTGTGGGGCTGAAGGTCAGGGAAATGTCACCCTCTTCTGCTGTGCGTCCACTGCTGCTTGACTGCTTTGGACTTCATCAGAATGCACACATTATGCACAACCAGCTAATATCGGGCCAGCGAATGATCCCCCCCAGGAGACATTTATTGACACTTTACTGTAAAGAAATATATAAATCTGCCTAATTGATTCAGCTTTTTTCTCTTGTATGGTATTTAGTAATAAAAACCATGTTTTAGAACACCTATTCAGGTGGCAATGTTGTTGACTACTGTGTCCAGAATGAACCGAGTGCTGCTGACA
>NW_024060449.1:0-24408 GCF_016432855.1 Salvelinus namaycush | reverse complement strand
GAGAGATGTTTCTGAGAGGAGGAGGATAACTAAGATGAAGATGTTTTCTGAGAGGAGGAGGAGGATAACTAAGATGAAGAGATGTTTCTGAGGAGGAGGAGGAGGATAACTAAGATGGAGAGATGTTTCTGAGAGGAGGAGGATAACTAAGATGGAGAGATGTTTCTGAGAGGAGGAGGATAACTAAGATGGAGATGTTTCTGAGAGGAGGAGGAGGATAAACTAAGATGGAGAGATGTTTCTGAGAGGAGGAGGAGATAACTAAGATGGAGAGATGTTCTGAGAGGAGGGGGATAACTAAGATGGAGAGATGTTTCTGAGAGGAGGAGGAGGATAACTAAGATGGAGAGATGTTTCTGAGAGGAGGAGGAGGATAACTAAGATGGAGAGATGTTTCTGAGAGGAGGAGGAGGATAACTAAGATGGAGAGATGTTTCTGAGAGGGGAGGATAACTAAGATGAGAGATGTTCTGAGAGGGGAGGATAACTAAGATGGAGAGATGTTTCTGAGAGGGAGGAGGATAACTAAGATGGAGAGATGTTTCTGAGAGGAGGAGGAGGATAACTAAGATGGAGAGATGTTTCTGAGAGGAGGAGGAGGATAACTAAGATGGAGAGATGTTTCTGAGAGGAGAGGAGGAGGATAACTAAGATGGAGAGATGTTTCTGAGAGGAGGAGGAGGATAACTAAGATGGAGAGATGTTTCTGAGAGGAGGGGGATAACTAAGATGGAGAGATGTTTCTGAGAGGAGGGGGATAACTAAGATGGAGAAATGTTTCTGAGAGGAGGGGAGGATAACTAAGATGGAGAGATGTTTCTGAGAGGAGGAGGAGGATAACTAAGATGGAGAGATGTTTCTGAGAGGAGGAGGAGGATAACTAAGATGGAGAGATGTTTCTGAGGAGGAGGAGGAGGATAACTAAGATGGAGAGATGTTTCTGAGAGGAGGGGGAGGATACTAAGATGGAGAGATGTTTCTGAAGGAGATGAGGAGGATAACTAAGATGGAGAGATGTTTCTGAGAGGAGGAGGAGGGGGATAACTAAGATGGAGAGATGTTTCTGAGAGGAGGAGGAGGATAACTAAGATGGAAGAGATGTTTCTGAGAGGAGGAGGAGTGATGAACTAAGATGGAGAGATGTTTCTGAGAGGGAGGGGGAGGAGTAACTAAGATGGAGAGATGTTTCTGAGAGGGAGGAGGAGATAACTAAGATGGAGAGATGTTTCTGAGAGGAGGAGGAGGATAACTAGATGGAGAGATGTTTCTGAGAGGAGGAGGGAGGAAGGATAACTAAGATGGAGAGATGTTTTCTGAGAGAGGAGGAGGAATAACTAAGATGGAGAGATGTTCCTGAGAGGAGGAGAGGATAACTAAGAGGAGAGATGTTTCTGAGAGGAGGAGGAGGAGGATAACTAAGATGGAGAGATGTTTCTGAGAGGAGGAGGAGGATAACTAAGATGGAGAGATGTTTCTGAGAGGAGGGAGGAGGATACTAAGATGGAGAGATGTTTCTGAGAGGAGGAGAGGATAACTAAGATGGAGAGATGTTTCTGAGAGGAGGAGGAGGATAACTAAGATGGAGAGATGTTTCTGAGAGGAGGAGGATAACTAAGATGGAGAGATGTTTCTGAGAGGAAGAGGAGGATAACTAAGATGGAGAGATGTTTCTGAGAGGAGGAGGAGGATAACTAAGATGGAGAGATGTTTCTGAGAGGAGGAGGAGGATAACTAAGATGAAGAGATGTTTCTGAGAGGAGGAGGAGGATAACTAAGATGGAGAGATGTTTCTAAGAGGAGGCGGAGGAGGATAAACTAAGATGGCAAAGATGTTCTGAAAAGGATGGGTGAGGATAACTAAGATGGAGAGATGTTTCTGAAGAGGAGGGGAGAATTAACTAGATGGAGAGGATGTTTCTGAGAGGAGGAGGGATAACTAAGATGGAGAGATGTTTCTGAGAGGAGGAGGATAAACTAAGGATGAAGAGATGTTTCTGAGAGGAGGAGAACTAAGATGAAGAGATGTTTCTGAGAGGAGGAGGATAACTAAGATGAAGAGGATGTTTCTGAGAGGAGGAGGAGGATAACTAAGATGAAGAGATGTTTCTGAGAGGAGGAGGAGGAGGATAAACTTAAGATGGAGAGATGTTTCTTGAGAGTGAGGGAGGATAACTACGATGTGATGAGATGTTTCTGAGAGGAGGAGGATACTAGATGGAGAGATGTTTCTGAGAGGAGGGAGGTATAACTAAAGATGAAGAGATGTTTCTGAGAGGAGGAGGAGGATAACTAAGATGGAAGAGATGTTTCTGAGAGGAGGAGGAGAGGATAACTAAGATGGAGAGATGTTTCTGAGAGGAGGAGGATAACTAAGATGGAGAGATGTTTCCGAGAGGAGGAGGAGGATAACTAAGATGGAGAGATGTTTCTGAGAGAGGAGGAGGATAACTAAGATGGAGAGATGTTTCTGATAGGAGGAGGAGGAGGATAACTAAGATGGAGAGATGTTTTCTGAGAGGAGGAGGAGGATAACTAAGATGGAGAGATGTTTCTGAGAGTGAGGTGAGATAACTAAGATGGAGAGATGTTTCTGAGAGGAGGAGGAGGATAACTAAGATGGAGAGGTGTTTCTGAGAGGAGGAGGAGGATAACTAAGATGGAGAGATGTTTCTGAGAGGAGGAGGGAGGATAACTAAGATGGAGAGATGTTTCTGAGAGGAGGAGGAGGAGGATAACTAGATGGAGAGATGTTTCTGAGAGGAGAGGAGGATAACTAAGCATGAGAGATGTTTCTGAGAGGAGGAGGAGGATAACTAAGATGGAGAGATTGTTTCTGAGAGGAGGAGGAGGATAACTAAGATGGAGAGATGTTTCTGAGAGGAGGAGGAGGAGGATAACTAAGATGGAGAGATGTTTCTGAGAGGAGGAGGAGGATAACTAAGATGGAGAGATGTTTCTGAGAGGAGGTTGAGGATAAACTAAGATGAAGAGAGTTTCTGAGGAGGAGGAGGAGTAACTAAGATGGAGAGTGTTTCTGAGAGGAGGAGGAGGAGGATAACTAAGATGGAGAGATGTTTCTGAGAGGAGGAGGAGGATAACTAAGATGGAGAGATGTTTCTGAGAGTAGGAGGAGGATAACTAAGATGGAGAGATGTTTCTGAGAGGAGGAGAGAGGAAACTAAGATGGAGAGGATGTTTCTGAGAGGAGGATTGAGGATAACTAAGATGGAGAGATGTTTCTGAGAGGAGGAGGAGGATAACTAAGATGGAGAGATGTTTCTGAGAGGAGGAGGAGGAGGATAACTAAGAGGGAGAGATGTTTCTGAGAGGAGGAGGAGGATAACTAAGATGGAGAGATGTTTCTGAGAGTAGGAGGAGGATAACTAAGATGGAGAGATGTTTCTGAGAGGAGGAGGAGGAGGATAACTAAGATGGAGAGATGTTCTGAGAGGGAGGAGGCGGATAACTAAGATGAGAGATGTTTCTGAGAAGGAGAGGAGGATAACTAAGATGGAGAGATGTTTCTGAGAGGAGGAGGAGGATAACTAAGATGGAGATGTTTCTGAGATAGGAGGAGGATAACTAAGATGAAGAGATGTTTCTGAGAGGAGGAGGATAACTAAGATGGAGAGATGTTTCTGAGGGAGGAGAGATAACTAAGATGGAGAGATGTTTCTGAGAGGAGAGGAGGATCACTATGAAGAGATGTTTCTGAGAGGAGGAGGAGGATAACTAAGATGGAGAGATGTTTCTGAGAGGAGGAGGATAACTAAGATGAGAGATGTTTCTGAGAGGAGGGAGGATAACTAAGATGGAGAGATGTTTCTGAGAGGAGGAGGAGGATAACTAAGATGGAGAGATGTTCTGAGATGAGGAGGAGGCTAACTAGATGGAGAGATGTTTCTGAGAGGAGGAGGATAACTAAGATGGAGAGATGTTTCTGAGAGGAGGAGGAGGATAACTAAGATGGAGAGATGTTTCTGAGAGAAGGAGGAGGATAACTAAGATGGAGAGATGTTTCTGAGAGGAGGAGGAGGATAACTAAGATGGAGAGATGTTTCTGAGAGGAGGAGGAGGATAACTAAGATGGAGAGATGTTTTCTGAGAGGAGGAGGAGGAATGATAACTAAGATGGAGAGATGTTTCTGAGAGGAGGGAGGAGGAATAACTAAGATGGAGAGATGTTTCTGAGAGGAGGAGGAGGATAACTAAGATGAGAGATGTTTCTGAGAGGAGGAGGGAGGATAACTAAGATGGAGAGATGTTTCTGAGAGGAGGAGGAGAATAACTAAGATGAAGAGATGTTTCTGAGGAGGAGGAGGATAACTAAGATGAGAGAGGAGGGGAGGATAACTAAGATGGAGAGGATGTTTCTGAGAGGAGGAGGGAGGATAACTGAAGATGGAGAGATGTTTCTGAGAGGGGAGGAGGAGGATAACTAAGATGGAGAGATGTTCTGAGAGGGAGGAGGAGGATACTAAGATGGGAGAGATGGTTTCTGAGAGGAGAGGAGGATAACTAAGATGGAGAGATGTTTCTGAAGGATGAGAGGAGGATAACTAAGATGGAGAGATGTTTCTGAGAGGAGGAGGAGGATACTAAGATGAGAGATGTTTCTGAGAGGAGGAGGATAACTAAGATGGAGAGATGTTTCTGAGAGGAGGAGGAGGATAACTAAGATGGAGAGATGTTTCTGAGAGAGGAGGGAGATGATAACTAAGATGGAGAGATGTTTCTGAGAGGAGGAGGATAACTAAGATGGAGAGATGTTTCTGAGAGGAGGAGGAGGATAACTAGATGGAGAGATGTTTCTGAGAGGAGGAGGAGGATAACTAAGATGGAGAGATGTTTCTGAGAGGAGGGGGAGAATAACTAA
The DNA here is from genome assembly GCF_016432855.1 of Salvelinus namaycush. Lineage (NCBI taxonomy): Eukaryota > Metazoa > Chordata > Actinopteri > Salmoniformes > Salmonidae > Salvelinus > Salvelinus namaycush. The sequence continues at coordinate 19,532 of NW_024060449.1, read as the reverse complement.
GATGGAGAGATGTTCTGAGAGGAGGAGGAGGATAACTAAGATGAAGAGATGTTCTGAGAGGAGGAGGAGGATAACTAAGATGGAGAGATGTTTCTGAGAGGAGGGGAGAATAACTAAGATGAAGAGATGTTTCTGAGAGGAGGAGGAGGATAACTAAGATGGAGAGATGTTTCTGAGAGGAGGAGGATAACTAAGATGAAGAGATGTTTCTGAGAGGAGGAGGATAACTAAGATGGAGAGATGTTTCTGAGAGGAGGAGGAGGATAACTAAGATGGAGAGATTGTTTCTGAGAGGAGGAGGAGGATAAACTAAGATGGAGAGATGTTTCTGAGAGGAGGAGGAGGATAACTAAGATGGAGAGATGTTTCTGAGAGGAGGAGGAGGATAACTAAGATGGAGAGATGTTTCTGAGAGGAGGAGGAGGAGGAGATAACTAAGATGGAGAGATGTTTCTGAAGAGGAGATGAGGAGATACTAAGATGGAGAGATGTTTCTGAGAGGAGGAGGATAACTAAGATGGAGAGATGTTTCTGAGAGAGGAGGAGGATAACTAAGATGGAGAGATGTTTCTGAGAGGAGGAGGAGAGGATAACTAAGATGGAGAGATGTTTCTGAGAGGAGGAGGAGGATAACTAAGATGGAAGAGATGTTTCTGAGAGGAGGAAGGAGGATAACTAAGATGGAGAGATGTTTCTGAGGAGGAGGAGGAGGATAACTAAGATGGAGAGATGTTTCTGAGAGGAGGAGGAGGATAACTAAGATGGAGAGATGTTTCTGAGAGGAGGAATATTTAAGGAGTCTGAATGTTTTGAATGTTTTGTTTTCTGACTGTGGCAAAAACAAAGAGCCTTCAGAAAATGAACAGCTCTGCTCTGCTCTCTGAAAATGAACAGCTCTGCTCTCTGAAAATGAACAGCTCTGCTCTGCTCTCTGAAAATGAACAGCTCTGCTCTGCTCTCTGAAAATGAACAGCTCTGCTCTGCTCTCAGAAAATGAACAGCTCTGCTCTGCTCTCTGAAAATGAACAGCTCTGCTCTCTGAAAATGAACAGCTCTGCTCTGCTCTCTGAAAATGAACAGCTCTGCTCTGCTCTCTGAAAATGAACAGCTCTGCTCTGCTCTCTGAAAATGAACAGCTCTGCTCTGCTCTCTGAAAATGAACAGCTCTGCTCTGCTCTCAGAAAATGAACAGCTCTGCTCTGCTCTCTGAAATGAACAGCTCTGCTCTGCTCTCTGAAAATGAACAGCTCTGCTCTCTGAAAATGAACAGCTCTGCTCTGCTCTCTGAAAATGAACAGCTCTGCTCTCTGAAAATGAACAGCTCTGCTCTCTGAAAATGAACAGCTCTGCTCTGCTCTCTGAAAATGAACAGCTCTGCTCTCTGAAAATGAACAGCTCTGCTCTGCTCTCAGAAAATGAACAGCTCTGCTCTGCTCTCTGAAAATGAACAGCTCTGCTCTCTGAAAATGAACAGCTCTGCTCTCTGAAAATGAACAGCTCAGCTCTGCTCTCTGAAAATGAAAGAATGAAAAGGGAGAATCCAGTTAAAGGAGAGGGAGGATCCAGTTGCATCCAGCTGTAAGTGTGGCCTGCCCTCTTCAAAGCCTGTGTGCCCAGCAGCTTATTCTACAGAGCCCAGCTACGGGCTGAGACAGACACTCCAAAGGAAAACATGTCAATTCTGATTTTTTTTTAAAGAACTCCCCATTTCAAAAAGGATAAAGGACTACTCACACACAAAAAGTTGTCTATTTTTGTGTGTGAACCACCTGCTCATTTCAAGGCAGTGAACACCACCACATTCATCTTGTTCTGTTGGAAAACGTGTTTCCATTCATTTCAAAACAGGAAGCAGCAGACTTTGTTGTTATGATGAATTGGTATGTATTGTTTGTTTTCCACAACTCAGCAGAAAAGGACTAGACTGCTGTAGTGTGCTCCTGACAGAGCATATTCAGGACACGCTGTTCTGCTCTGCTGTTCTGTGTGTTTCGCACGCACACACGCACGCACGCACGCACGCACGCACGCACGCACGCACGCACGCACGCACGCACGCACGCACGCACGCACGCACGCACGCACGCACGCACGCACGCACGCACGCACGCACGCACGCACGCACGCACGCACGCACACACACACACACACACACACACACACACACACACACACACACACACACACACACACACACACACACACACACACACACACACACACACACAGGCAAGAAAAAGTATGTGAACACTGGAATTACCTGGATTTCTGAATAAATTGGTCATCAAATTTTATCTGATCTTCATCTAAGTCACAACAACAGACAACATAGTATGCTTAAACTAATAACACACCAATTATTGTATTTTTCTTGTCTATATTGAATACATAATTTAAATATTCACAGTGTAGGTTGGAAAAAGTGTGAACCCCTAGGCTAATGACTTCTCCAAAAGCTAATTGGAGTCCGGAGTCAGCTAACCTGAAGTCCAATCAATGAGACGAGATTGGAGATGTTGGTTAGAGCTGACCTGCCCTATAAAAACACTCACAAAATTTTAGTTTGCTATTCACAAGAGGCATTGCCTGATGTGAACCATGTCTCGAACAAGAGAGATCTCAGAAGACCTAATTGTTGACTTGCATAAAGCTGCAAAGTGTTCCAAAAGTATCTCTAAAAGCCTTGATGTTCATCAGTCCACGGTAAGACAAATTGTCTATAAATGGAGAAAGTTCAGCACTGTTGCTACTCTCCCCAGGAGTGGCCGTCCTGCAAAGATGACTGCAAGAGCACAGAGCAGAATGCTCAATGAGGTTAAGAAGAATCCTTGAGTGTCAGCTAAAGACTTACAGAAATCTCTGGAACATGCTAACATCTCTGTTGACGAGTGTACGATACGTAAAACACTAAACAAGAATGGTGTTCATGGGAGGACACCACGGAAGAAGCCACTGCTGTCCAAAAAAAACATTGCAGCACATCTGAAGTTTGCAAAAGTGCACCTGGATGTTCCACAGCCTACTGGCTAAATATTCTGTGGACAGATGAAACTACAGTTGAGTTGTTTGGAAGGAACACACAACACTGTGTGGAGAGAAAAAAGGCACATTGTTTGTGTGTTATTAGTTTAAGCACACTAGTCTGTTGTTGTGACTTAGATGAAGATCAGATCAAATTTGATGACAAATGTATGCAGAAATCCAGGTATTTCCAAAGGGTTCACATACTTTTTCTTGCCACTGTACATACACACACACATACACACACACACATACATACACACACACACATACATACACACACACACACACATACATACACACACATACATGCACCACAGGAGGTTGGTGATGCCTTAATTGGGGAGGATGGGTTTGTGGTAATGACTGGAGCTGAATCAGTGGAATGGTATGAAATACATCAAACACATGGTTTCCATGGTTTCCAGGTGTTGATTCCATTCTATTCACTCCGTTCCAGACATTATTATGAGCCAATCTACCCTCAGCCTCCACTGATATGCACACAAGTCCACATTCACACACACATATGATCTCACCACGTTGATGTCCACCGGGGGGGTCCACATATGAACTCACCACGCTGATGTTTACCAGGGGGGTCGACATATGAACTCACCACGCTGATGTTTACCAGGGGGGTCGACATATGAACTCACCACGCTGATGTTTACCAGGGGGGTCGACATATGAACTCACCACGCTGATGTTTACCAGGGGGGTCGACATATGAACTCACCACGCTGATGTTTACCAGGGGGGTCGACATATGAACTCACCACGCTGATGTTTACCAGGGGGGTCGACATATGAACTCACCACGCTGATGTTTACCAGGGGGGTCGACATATTAACTCACCACGCTGATGTTTACCGGTGGGGTCGACATATGAACTCACCACGTTGATGTTTACCGGGGGGGTCGACATATGAACTCACCACATTGATGTTTACCGGGGGGGTCGACATATGATCTCACCACGTTGATGTTTACCGGGGGGGTCGACATATGAACTCACCACGTTGATGTCCACCAGTGGGGGCTCGACCGACCCGCCCACTCTCAGCTCCAGAGATTTCATGTTCCTTAGAGCTATCTGCAACACACACACCTCGTTAGACAAGCTCATCCATCATGACTATCTAGGTTTCTGAAATAATGACAGATAAGACTAGAAGTTATTTAGGTTTCTGAAATAATGACAGATAAGACTAGAGGTTATTTAGGTTTCTGAAATAATGACAGATAAGACTAGAGGTTATTTAGGTTTCTGAAATAATGACAGGTAAGACTAGAGGTTATTTAGGTTTCTGAAATAATGACAGATAAGACTAGAGGTTATTTAGGTTTCTGAAATGACAGGTAAGACTAGAAGTTATTTAGGTTTCTGAAATGACAGGTAAGACTAGAAGTTATTTAGGTTTCTGAAATAATGACAGGTAAGACTAGAGGTTATTTAGGTTTCTGAAATAATGACAGATAAGACTAGAGGTTATTTAGGTTTCTGAAATAATGACAGATAAGACTAGAGGTTATTTAGGTTTCTGAAATAATGACAGGTAAGACTAGAGGTTATTTGACATACAGATACAGATCTTAAAACACTGAAGCTAATCTACTGTAGGTCTACATTGTCTTTCCACATGTTTGAGGCTGTATGACGTGTTGTGTGTTTGTAGAGACTGTATGATATGTTGTGTGTTTGTAGAGACTGTATGATATGTTGTGTGTTTGTAGAGACTTTATGATAAGTTGTGTGTTTGTAGAGACTGTATGATATGTTGTGTGTTTGTAGAGACTGTATGATATGTTCTGTGTTTGTAGAGACTTCATGATATGTTGTGTGTTTGTAGAGAATGTATGATATGTTGTGTGTTTCTAGAGACTTCATGACATGTTGTGTGTTTGTACAGACTTTATGATATGTTGTGTGTTTGTAGAGACTGTATGATATGTTGTGTGTTTGTAGAGACTTTATGATATGTTGTGTGTTTGTAGAGACTTTATGATATGTTGTGTGTTTGTAGAGACTGTATGATATGTTGTGTGTTTGTAGAGACTTTATGATATGTTGTGTGTTTGTAGAGACTGTATGATATGTTGTGTGTCTGCTTCCTTCACCTCCACTCTGGTGTCAAACTTCATGACAGCTCCGGGGTTGAGGTGCACCTGGACTTCTGCCTGCCCCCCCACAGGAACCACACCCTCGGTGGGGGTCACCACCATGCCAGGCAGGGGGTACACGTCCAACACCTGATACCCCCCCACACACACACACACACGCTATACCTCTATAAAACACACACACAAACATAAATGGAACAAAGACCTGGTGTGGAGTGTGTACCTGGAAGTAGGCATGGTTGTGTCCTGTGTTGTGTAGCGTTGCGGTCCTGACGGAGGAGAAGATGAGAGGTACTGATCCAAACACCAGATGTTTCTCAGCCAGCTGCACACTGGATGAACCAAGCTGGAGGGAGGGGAATGGGATCTCTCTCTACATTAACAATCACAGGAACCTCAACTACAGAAACACACAGACACACACACACACCTTGGCCACACATCGTAGCTGTGCAGTGTTTCCCTGGTGAACACACAGGTCAAACTGTCCCTCCAGAGGAGAGCAGAAAGAGGGATGCCACATCACCTCACAGTCTAACTCCCTGTACGCCTCCACAGTACCTGGCAGAGAGAAGAGGAGGGAGGGAGGGAGGGAGGGAGGGAGGGAGGGAGGGAGGGAGGGAGGGAGGGAGGGAGGGAGGGAGGGACAGAAAGGGAGGGAGAGAGAGAGAGTTGGAGGAAGAGAGAGAGATACTAGAGACACGTACATCCCCACACAGAACATATAGAGACTAGACTACAGTACATATAGAAGACTAGACTACAGTACATATAGGAGACTAGACTACAGTACATTACCATACAGAACATATAGAAGACTAGACTACAGTACATTACCATACAGAACATATAGAAGACTAGACTACAGTACATATAGAAGACTAGACTACAGTACATATAGAAGACTAGACTACAGTACATATAGAAGACTAGACTACAGTACATCACCATACATAACATATAGAAGACTAGACTACAGTACATATAGAAGACTAGACTACAGAACATATAGAAGACTAGACTACAGTACATATAGAAGACTAGACTACAGTACATCACCATACAGAACATATAGAAGACTAGACTACAGTACATCACCATACAGAACATATAGAAGACTAGACTACAGAACATATAGAAGACTAGACTACAGTACATCACCATACATAACATATAGAAGACTAGACTACAGTACATATAGAAGACTAGACTACAGTACATATAGGAGACTAGACTACAGTACATCACCATACATAACATATAGAAGACTAGACTACAGTAGACATAGAAGACTAGACTACAGTACATCACCATACAGTACATATAGAAGACTAGACGACAGTACATATAGGAGACTAGACTACAGTACATATAGAAGACTAGACTACAGTACATCACCATACAGAACATATAGAAGACTAGACTACAGTACAAATAGAAGACTAGACTACAGTACATATAGAAGACTAGACTACAGTACATTACCATACAGAACATATAGAAGACTAGACTACAGTACATTACCATACAGAACATATAGAAGACTAGACTACAGTAGACATAGAAGACTAGACTACAGTACATCACCATACAGTACATATAGAAGACTAGACAACAGTACATATAGGAGACTAGACTACAGTAGACATAGAAGACTAGACTACAGTACATCACCATACAGTACATATAGAAGACTAGACTACAGTACATATAGAAGACTAGACTACAGTACATATAGAAGACTAGACTACAGTACATATAGAAGACTAGACTACAGAACATATAGAAGACTAGACTACAGTACATATAGAAAACTAGACTACAGTACATATAGAAGACTAGACTACAGTACATATAGAAGACTAGACTACAGAACATATAGAAGACTAGACTACAGTACAAATAGAAGACTAGACTACAGTACATCACCATACAGTACATATAGAAGACTAGACTACAGTACATATAGAAGACTAGACTACAGAACATATAGAAGACTAGACTACAGTACATCACCATACAGAACATATAGAAGACTAGACTACAGTACATATAGAAGACTAGACTACAGTACATTACCATACAGAACATATAGAAGACTAGACTACAGAACATATAGAAGACTAGACTACAGTACATATAGGAGACTAGACTACAGTACATCACCATACAGAACATATAGAAGACTAGACTACAGTACATCACCATACAGAACATATAGGAGACTAGACTACAGTACATCACCATACAGAACATATAGAAGACTAGACTACAGAACATATAAAAGACTAGACTACAGTACATCACCATACAGTACATATAGAAGATTAGACTACAGTACATCACCATACATAACATATAGGAGACTAGACTACAGTACATCACCATACAGAACATATAGGAGACTAGACTACAGTACATCACCATACAGAACATGTAGAAGACTAGACTACAGTACATCACCATACAGAACATATAGAAGACTAGACTACAGTACATCACCATACAGAACATATAGAAGACTAGACTACAGAACATATAGAAGACTAGACTACAGTACATCACCATACAGAACATGTAGTAGACTAGACTACAGTACATTACCATACAGAACATATAGAAGACTAGACTACAGAACATATAGAAGACTAGACTACAGTACATTACCATACAGAACATATAGAAGACTAGACTACAGTACATCACCATACAGAACATATAGAAGACTAGACTACAGAACATATAGAAGACTAGACTACAGTACATCACCATACAGAACATATAGAAGACTAGACTACAGTACATTACCATACAGAACATATAGAAGACTAGACTACAGAACATATAGAAGACTAGACTACAGTACATTACCATACAGAACATATAGAAGACTAGACTACAGTACATATAGAAGACTAGACTACAGTACATCACCATACAGAACATATAGAAGACTAGACTACAGTACATTACCATACAGAACATATAGAAGACTAGACTACAGTACATTACCATACAGAACATATAGAAGACTAGACTACAGAACATATAGAAGACTAGACTACAGTACATCACCATACAGAACATATAGAAGACTAGACTACAGTACATATAGAAGACTAGACTACAGTACATATAGGAGACTAGACTACAGTACATCACCATACAGAACATATAGAAGACTAGACTACAGTACATCACCATACAGAACATATAGAAGACTAGATTACAGAACATATAGAAGACTAGACTACAGTACATCACCATACAGAACATATAGAAGACTAGACTACAGTACATATAGAAGACTAGACTACAGTACATATAGAAGACTAGACTATAGTACATATAGAAGACTAGACTACAGTACATATAGAAGACTAGACTACAGTACATCACCATACAGAACATATAGAAGACTAGACTACAGTACATCACCATACAGAACATATAGAAGACTAGACTACAGTACATATAGGAGACTAGACTACAGTACATATAGGAGACTAGAGTACAGTACATATAGGAGACTAGAGTACAGAACATATAGAAGACTAGACTACAGAACATATAGAAGACTAGACTACAGTACATTACCATACAGAACATATAGAAGACTAGACTACAGAACATATAGAAGACTAGACTACAGTACATATAGAAGACTAGACTACAGTACATCACCATACAGAACATATAGAAGACTAGACTACAGTACATATAGAAGACTAGACTACAGTACATTACCATACAGAACATATAGAAGACTAGACTACAGAACATATAGAAGACTAGACTACAGTACATATAGAAGACTAGACTACAGTACATCACCATACAGAACATATAGAAGACTAGACTACAGTACATTACCATACAGAACATATAGAAGACTAGACTACAGTACATTACCATACAGAACATATAGAAGACTAGACTACAGAACATATAGAAGACTAGACTACAGTACATCACCATACAGAACATATAGAAGACTAGACTACAGTACATATAGAAGACTAGACTACAGTACATATAGGAGACTAGACTACAGTACATCACCATACAGAACATATAGAAGACTAGACTACAGTACATCACCATACAGAACATATAGAAGACTAGATTACAGAACATATAGAAGACTAGACTACAGTACATCACCATACAGAACATATAGAAGACTAGACTACAGTACATATAGAAGACTAGACTACAGTACATATAGAAGACTAGACTATAGTACATATAGAAGACTAGACTACAGTACATATAGAAGACTAGACTACAGTACATCACCATACAGAACATATAGAAGACTAGACTACAGTACATCACCATACAGAACATATAGAAGACTAGACTACAGTACATATAGGAGACTAGACTACAGTACATATAGGAGACTAGAGTACAGTACATATAGGAGACTAGAGTACAGAACATATAGAAGACTAGACTACAGAACATATAGAAGACTAGACTACAGTACATTACCATACAGAACATATAGAAGACTAGACTACAGAACATATAGAAGACTAGACTACAGTACATATAGAAGACTAGACTACAGTACATCACCATACAGAACATATAGAAGACTAGACTACAGTACATATAGAAGACTAGACTACAGTACATTACCATACAGAACATATAGAAGACTAGACTACAGAACATATAGAAGACTAGACTACAGTACATATAGAAGACTAGACTACAGTACATCACCATACAGAACATATAGAAGACTAGACTACAGTACATCACCATACAGAACATATAGAAGACTAGATTACAGAACATATAGAAGACTAGACTACAGTACATCACCATACAGAACATATAGAAGACTAGACTACAGTACATATAGAAGACTAGACTACAGAACATATAGAAGACTAGACTACAGTACATCACCATACAGAACATATAGAAGACTAGACTACAGTACATTACCATACAGAACATATAGAAGACTAGACTACAGAACATATAGAAGACTAGACTACAGTACATCACCATACAGAACATATAGAAGACTAGACTACAGTACATTACCATACAGAACATATAGAAGACTAGACTACAGAACATATAGAAGACTAGACTACAGTAGTGTGTAGTTTTGATAAGGCCCAGAGCAGCAGCCTACCTGTGGCTGGGCGTATGGAGAAGGCCATGCCCGTCTCTGTGATGATGGGCCTCCAGGTGAAGTCAGCCTGGTGGTTCCTGGGGTTGACCAGGGTCACAGTACCCCTGTAGCCCGACTGGGCCAGGTAGCTGGGGGAAGGGGACAGGACCACCTGGCTCTGGGACAGCTGGAGGACCACAGGGACCAGCTGGGACTGAACCAGGACATGGCTCCGGTGATGACTGTTCACCGTGTAGGAGATTGACCTGGGAGAGGGAGATGGAATCTACCAGTCAATAGTCAGCCAGTCAGTCAGTCAGTTAATCAATCAATAAGAATTGGGCTCGATTTGGTTTGTCAATGATCAATTTAGGAAACCTCTATATAAAGAGAGAGAGAGAGAGAGAGAGAGAGAGAGAGAGAGAGAGAGAGAGAGAGAGAGAGAGAGAGAGCGAGCGAGAGAGACAGAGACAGAGACAGAGACAGAGACAGAGAGAGAGAGAGAGAGAGAGAGAGAGAGAGAGAGAGAGAGAGAGAGAGAGAGAGAGAGAGACAGAGACAGAGACAGAGACAGAGACAGAGACAGAGACAGAGACAGACAACCAGCCACACACACACAGTGACTAACTTGTGGAACTTTCCCAGCTTGGTGCTCTCTAAGACGAGGGGCAGGGTGGCCCTGGAAAGGGGGGGCAGGACGTGGGACAGGGGGCTGGAGCGCTGCAGCTCAGGACAGCAGTCTAACTCCAGCTGCACCCACACATACACCTGCAGGTTGTTCACCAGGTCCAGGTTCCTCACACACACTGAGGCCACACACACCTCACCAAAATCTATTGAGGACGGGCCTGGAGGGGGAGGAGGGGAAACCAAACTCTGATTCACATCTTTAAAATGCTAATTCTGTGAATATTCTCTTCATCAGCCATGGTAGGGACAAGAGGGCTTAAGATTCCTAATGCAAACATTGACTGCATGCGTTTCTCACCTATGACAACTTGGTGGAGCTGCTGAACTGTCAGGGTGCGGCTGCAGTCTGCCACCTCCTGGTTGGTGGAGGGTAGTGCATTGATGCCCTCTGTCACCTGGACAACAGAGGGTCAAAGTGTCAGAGGAATTCCATACAGTCAGTCAGGAAACACCAGATATAGAATGATAGAGACAGAGGAATTCCATACAGTCAGGCAGGAAACACCAGATATAGAATGATAGAGACAGAGGAATTCCATACAGTCAGGCAGGAAACACCAGATATAGAATGACAGAGACAGAGGAATTCCATACAGTCAGGCAGGAAACACCAGATATAGAATGATAGAGACAGAGGAATTCCATACAGTCAGGCAGGAAACACCAGATATAGAATGATAGAGACAGAGGAATTCCATACAGTCAGTCAGGAAACACCAGATATAGAATGATAGAGACAGAGGAATTCCATACAGTCAGGCAGGAAACACCAGATATAGAATGACAGAGACAGAGGAATTCCATACAGTCAGGCAGGAAACACCAGATATAGAATGATAGAGACAGAGGAATTCCATACAGTCAGGCAGGAAACACCAGATATAGAATGATAGAGACAGAGGAATTCCATACAGTCACGCAGGAAACACCAGATATAGAATGACAGAGACAGAGGAATTCCATACAGTCAGGCAGGAAACACCAGATATAGAATGACAGAGACAGAGGAATTCCATACAGTCAGGCAGGAAACACCAGATATAGAATGATAGAGACAGAGGAATTCCATACAGTCAGGCAGGAAACACCAGATATAGAATGATAGAGACAGAGGAATTCCATACAGTCAGGCAGGAAACACCAGATATAGAATGACAGAGACAGAGGAATTCCATACAGTCAGGCAGGAAACACCAGATATAGAATGATAGAGACAGAGGAATTCCATACAGTCAGGCAGGAAACACCAGATATAGAATGATAGAGACAGAGGAATTCCATACAGTCAGGCAGGAAACACCAGATATAGAATGACAGAGACAGAGGAATTCCATACAGTCAGGCAGGAAACACCAGATATAGAATGATAGAGACAGAGGAATTCCATACAGTCAGGCAGGAAACACCAGATATAGAATGATAGAGACAGAGGAATTCCATACAGTCAGTCAGGAAACACCAGATATAGAATGATAGAGACAGAGGAATTCCATACAGTCAGGCAGGAAACACCAGATATAGAATGACAGAGACAGAGGAATTCCATACAGTCAGGCAGGAAACACCAGATATAGAATGATAGAGACAGAGGAATTCCATACAGTCAGGCAGGAAACACCAGATATAGAATGATAGAGACAGAGGAATTCCATACAGTCACGCAGGAAACACCAGATATAGAATGACAGAGACAGAGGAATTCCATACAGTCAGGCAGGAAACACCAGATATAGAATGACAGAGACAGAGGAATTCCATACAGTCAGGCAGGAAACACCAGATATAGAATGATAGAGACAGAGGAATTCCATACAGTCAGGCAGGAAACACCAGATATAGAATGATAGAGACAGAGGAATTCCATACAGTCAGTCAGGAAACACCAGATATAGAATGATAGAGACAGAGGAATTCCATACAGTCAGGCAGGAAACACCAGATATAGAATGATAGAGACAGAGGAATTCCATACAGTCACGCAGGAAACACCAGATATAGAATGATAGAGACAGAGGAATTCCATACAGTCAGGCAGGAAACACCAGATATAGAATGACAGACACAGAGGAATTCCATACAGTCACGCAGGAAACACCAGATATAGAATGATAGAGACAGAGGAATTCCATACAGTCAGGCAGGAAACACCAGATATAGAATGATAAAGTGGGGGGATTGCATCGGCTAAAACAGGTAACTGTAGACTTTAGAGGACCCATGCAAAATGGTTTACCAGAGACTTTAAACACTCTGCTTTACCTGCCATACCTGTCTGAATCTGGACCTGGTCTCCATGGCAGCCAGCATACAGGTGGTCAATAGCTGGCTATGTCCCTGGTCGACGCTCCGCCCCTCCTGGCTGTGATTGGACTCCAGGTCCCTCAGAGAGAGCTGGGGGGTGAGGAGTCCTGCGGCAGGCCGGAGCCCAATGTCTATGTCATCCTCCACCTCACCATGCAGCCTGAGCATACATGGAAAACATTGTCAGATACCGCCTTGTTGTCAGCCTACAGCACATATTGTGGGGATTTGATTAAACTGGCCAGGTTGCACTGGGGTATGGCCCGTCACGTGACTGGGCGAAGCTGGTGATGAAGGCGCGCTCTGCTCAAATGGAACAGTAATCTGCACCGCCCGGTCATATTATCAACAAGTCAGCATGATGCATCGTTCAGAAACATCTCTTCTTCATCAAATACAGTATATGTTTCAACTTTCAAACTAGTTTTCATTGGGAAGGCAGACAAAGCCTTTTTATCAAAAGAGAAGAGTAGAGTGCCAGATGAATCAGATCCCCTCATAGGAAGACTTTTTAGAAGGGGAGTGGCTAGGACCGAGCTTTGGAAAGGGGGGAGGGATGGATTTGTCAGTTTCAGTTTACAGTTTCGTTTTTGCTTAAAATGTTGAACCCACTAAGCATTTACCGTCAGGCGACGTCTTTTGGACTTTAGATTTTTTGGTACGGCTGTCTTTTTCAGGTATTTTTTGTGGTGCGGTCTGGACCGGCCTTGATTTCAACATCCCACTGATTTAGATTTTTGATCCGGTCTGGACAAAATTTGAACCATTCATAGACATTTATATTTGGTTCAGATTTGGTCCAGTCCAGCCTTGATTTGACCCCAAAAAACAAGTCTATGACTGATTCAGATATGATCCGGTCCAGACTGGACCAAATCTGAACCAATCATAGATATTGGACATCACAGTATTATATTTATTTGAACCTTTATTTAACTAGGCAAGTCAGTTAAGAACAAATTCTTTTTTACAATGACTGCCTACCCCGGCCAAACCCAAACACAAACGACTCTGGGCCAACTGTGCGCCGCCCTATGGGACTCCCAATCACGGCCGGTTGTGATACAGCCTGAAATTGAACCAGGGTCTGTAGTGACACCTCTAACTCTGAGATGCAGTGCCTTTAGACCGCTGCACCACTCGGGAGCACAGTACAGTACAGTAGAGTACAGTAAAGTAGAGCACAGTACAGTACAGTAGAGCACAATACAGTACAGTACATGTACTCTATTCTACTGAACTAAACTGTACTCTATAGTACTTTACTGAATAAAACTCAACAGTCCTGTACCAAATCAAATCAAATCAAATGTATTTATATAGCCCTTCGTACATCAGCTGATATCTCAAAGTGCTGTACAGAAACCCAGCCTAAAACCCCAAACAGCAAGCAATGCAGGTGTAGAAGCACGGTGGCTAGGAAAAACTCCCTAGAAAGGCCAAAACCTAGGAAGAAACCTAGAGAGGAACCAGGCTATGTGCCATACTCTACTGTACTCTACTGTACTGTAATGTGATTTTCAAACGTGTGAAACAGACTAGACGTCTATGATTCGTTCAGATTTGGATCTGGTCCGAACTGACCAAATTTGTTTAGGGGGCGGATCTCATTCGAATAATACCAAGCATGCTTTGCAAGTGTTTGTTTTCAACATTTACATTTTGGTCATTCAGCCGACGCTCTTATCCAGAGCGACTGGCAGTCAGTGCATTCAATTAAGGTAGATAAAGAACAACATATCACAGTCATAGCAGGAAAAAAAAACATTGTCTAACCGTTACTGAGAATGTTATTGTAGTTGAAGTGGTCTGTTGGTTCATTCTGTATGTACGATTATATTGGACATCATTGCTGCCAGTTTTAAAGCTTTTGAAAAATCTAACATAAGTGAATGTGACTGATGAGGGCAATAATAAATCACAATCTTCAGTTGGCTTCTCATTCCTATGTTATTGTGATATACAGTCATGCTTAACTCATTGATAATGTACAGTACGTGCAGAAATTTCTCCATAGAATCAATGACTGAAAAATACATGCACGTATTTTCAAAGTCTGTAAGTTAAGAATTTTTAACATCCAGAAAATACGCATTTTCAATGTCCGAAAATAAGACCTTTCTTCGACGTCCGAGGTGAAATGCTTTGAAAGGCTGATCATGGCTCACATCAACACCATTATCTCAGAAACCCTAGACCCACTCCAATTTGCATACCGCACCAACAGATCCACAGATGATGCAATCTCTATTGCACTCCACACTGCCCTTTCACACCTGGACAAAAGGAACACCTTTTGCTAGTCAATGTTATTCATTGACTACAGCTCAGCGTTCAACACCATAGTGCCCTCAAAGCTCATCACTAAGCTAAGGACCCTGGAACTAAACACCTGCCTCTGCAAACTGGATCCTGGACTTCCTGACGGGCCGCCTCCAGGTGGTGAGGGTAGGTAATAACACATTCGCCATGCTGATCATCAACATGGGGGCCCCTCAGGGGTGCGTGCTCAGTCCCCTCCTGTACTCCCTGTTCACTCATGACTGCACGGCCAGGCACAACTCCAACACCATCATTAAGTTTGCCGATGACACAACAGTGGTAGGCGCTGATCACCGACAGCGATGAGACAGCCTATAGGGAGGAGGTCAGAGACCTGACCGTGTGGTGCAAGGACAACAACCTCTCCCTCAACGTGATCAAGACAAAGGAGATGATTGTGGATTACAGGAAACGGAGGACCGAGCACGCCCCCATTCTCATCGACGGGACTGTAGTGGAGCAGGTTGAGAGCTTCAAGTTCCTTGGCGTCCACATCACCAACAAACTAACATGGTCCAAGCACACCAAGACAGTCGTGAAGAGGGCACGACAAAACCTATTCCCCCCTCAGGAGATTTGGCATGGGTCCTCAGATCCTCAAAGGTTTTACAGCTGCACCATTGAGAGCATCCTGACGGGTTGCATCACCCCCCTCCCTCTTCTACACTGCTGCTACTCTCTGTTATTATCTATGCATAGTCACTTTAATAACTCTACCTACATGTACATATTACCTCGACACCGGTGCCCCCGCACATTGACTCTGTACCGGTACCCCCTGTATATAGCCCCGCTATTGTTATTTACTTATGCTCTTTAATTATTTGTTATTCTTATCTCTTTTTTGGGGGGGGTATTTTCTTAAAACTGCATTGTTGGTTAAGGGCTTGTAAGTAAGCATTTCACTGTAAGGTCTACACCTGTTGTATTCGGGCGCATGTGACAAATACAATTTGATTTGAAGACGCATTTTCAGCACCTGAAATGTGTGTAATGTCAAGTCTTTTCAGTGTCATTTTGCTTTACTGGGTAGCGCTTTGGTTGTGGGTGCCAAGATTACAACATACAGAACACACGTCCCACTCTGTCTACCTCGCAGTGGTTTTCTGCAAGCGTGTCTTTCGCAGGCTCCTGATGAAGGCTAGGTAGTGATCTCTGTGTCTCTGTCTCTGCTGCTCCTCCTCCTCCGTGAAGGAAAAGTCAGGGTCCACGTAGCGGTAACGCTCCACCCCCCGTGAAGATAGTCCTGGGTGGAGGGAGAGAGGATATAAGCAGTTCATAGGCAAAACATAGGGGCTACATAGAACTTTAAAGAACAAAGGGGCTACATAGGACTTTACAGAACAAAGGGGCTACATAGGACTTTACAGAACATAGGGGCTACATAGTACTTTAGAGAACATAGGGGCTACATAGGACTTTACAGGAACATAGGGGCTACATAGGACTTTACAGAACATAGGGGCTACATAGGACTTTACAGAACATAGGGGCTACATAGTACTTTAGAGAACATAGGGGCTACATAGGACTTTACAGGAACACCGATGCAAATTGTAAAACAGACTGCGCTGACTGCCCAGACATCTGGTCACTTTAATAATGCCACATTAATAATGTTTACATATCTTGCATTACTCATCTCATATGTATATACTGTATCTTATACCATCTATTGCATCTTGCCTATGACACTTCGGTCATTGCTCATCCATATATTTATATGTATATATTCTTATTCCATCCCTTTACTTAGATTTGTGTGTATTAGGTAGTTGTTGTGGAATTGTTAGATTACTTGACAGATATTACTGCACTGTCGGAATTAGAAGCACAAGCATTTCGCTACACTCGCATTAACATCTGCTAACCATGTGTATGTGACCAATAGAATTTGATTTGAATCTGATCTGGAGGTCCAGTAGGTTCCCTGCAAACCTGACTGCACTGATACTATTTCCATCATTACTATTAGTAGTACTGATTACTATTCCCATCATTACTATTAGTAGTACTGATACTATTCCCATCATTACTATTAGTAGTACTGATACTATTTCCATCATTACTATTAGTAGCACTGATACTATTCCCATCATTACTATTAGTAGTACTGATACTATTTCCATCATTACTATTAGTAGTACTGATACTATTCCCATCATTACTATTAGTAGTACTGATACTATTTCCATCATTACTATTAGTAGTACTGATACTAGTTCCAGCATTACTATTAGTAGTACTGATTACTTAATTCCATTATTACTATTAGTAGTACTGATACTATTTCCATCATTACTATTAGTAGTACTGATACTATTTCCATCATTACTATAGTAGTACTGATACTATTTCCATCATTACTATTAGTAGTACTGATACTATTTCCATCATTACTATTAGTAGTACTGATACTATTTCCATCATTACTATTAGTAGTACTGATACTATTTCCATCATTACTATTAGTAGTACTGATACTATTTCCATCATTACTATTAGTAGTACTGATACTATTCCCATCATTACTATTAGTAGTACTGATACTATTTCCATCATTACTATTAGTAGTACTGATACTATTTCCATCATTACTATTAGTAGTACTGATACTATTTCAATCATTACTATTAGTAGTACTGATACTATTTCCATCATTACTATTAGTAGTACTGATACTATTTCCATCATTACTATTAGTAGTACTGATACTAGTTCCATCATTACTATTAGTAGTACTGATACTATTCCCATCATATACTATTAGTAGTACTGATACTATTCCCATCATTACTATTAGTAGCACTGATACTATTTCCATCATTACTATTAGTAGTACTGATACTATTCCATCATTACTTATTAGTACTGATAATATTTCCATCATTACTATTAGTAGTACTGATACTATTTCCATCATTACTATTAGTAGTACTGATAATATTTCCATCATTACTATTAGTAGTACTGATACTATTTCCATCATTACTATTAGTAGTACTGATACTATTTCCATCATTACTATTAGTAGTACTGATACTATTTCCATCATTACTATTAGTAGTACTGATACTAGTTCCATCATTACTATGAGTAGTACTGATACTATTTCCATCATTACTATTAGTATACTGATACTATTTCCATCATTACTATTAGTAGTACTGATACTATTTCCATCATTACTATTAGTAGCACTGAGACTATTTCCATCATTACTATTAGTAGTAGCTGCTACTATTTCCATCATTTACTATTAGTAGTAGCTGATCCTATTCATCCATTACTATTAGTAGTACTGGATACGTTCTCCTGGAATAGGTCACAGGGTGGTGCATGGCAGATAATCTATAACTGCCAGTATAACTCAGATGACCTGTAGGTGGTTGTCTGGAGAGGCAGGGCGGATGCTGCAGGCCCTGTCGTTGGGAAGGCCAGTAGCTCCCGCTGCTACCTGTCTAGACTCTCGTTCCTACGGTGGCTCTTTTCCTCTGACCGTGGCTGTGGGCCGGGTCTTGGCCGTGCTGAGGACAGCTGCCCGCACCAATCCCACACACCTGCCCCGCTCACTGGAGGGCACCCCGGGCATACGTGGCCTGTCTCATTGGTCACACCCGGGGTGATTCCTGATACATCACAGACAAAACATTAATGGTGGGTCCAAGAACCGTTGAAGATAGAATGCCAGACAATACTTTGAAGAACTATACAGTATGAGCAGGAGATCAGTGGACAGGGGCAGTGAGTTGTTCAGTGTGAACTATACAGTATGGGAAAGAGATCAGCGGACAGGGCAGTGTGAACTATACAGTATGGGAAGGAGATCAGTGGACCAGGGCAGTGAGGTGTTCAGTGTGAACTATACAGTATGGGAAGGAGATCAGTGGACAGGGCAGTGAGTTGTTCAGTGTGAACTATACAGTATGGGAAAGA
>NW_024060448.1:0-24438 GCF_016432855.1 Salvelinus namaycush | reverse complement strand
GGTCTACAGTAGAGTATTATATAGGGAATAGGACCCTGGTCTACAGTAGAGTATTATATAAGGAATAAGGCCTTGGTCTAAAGTACAATATTATATAGGGAATAGGACCCTGGTCTACAGTAAAGTATTATATATGGAATAGGGACCTGGTCTAAAGTAGAGTATAATATAGGGAATAGAGCCCTGTTTTAATGTTGAGTTTTATATAGGGAATAGGGCCCTGGTCTAAAGTAGAGTAGTATATAGGGAATAGGGCCCTGGTCTACAGTAGAGTATTATATAGGGAATAGAGCCCTGGTCTAAAGTAGAGTATTATATAGGGAATAGGGCCCTGGTCTGCAATAGAGTATTATATAGGGAATAGGGCCCTGGTCTACAGTAGAGTATTATATAGGGAATAGTGCCCTGGTCTAAAATAGAGTATTATATAGGGAATAGGGCCCTGTTCTAATGTAGAGTACTATATAGGGAATAGGGCCCTGGTCTAAAGTATAGTAGTATATAGGGAAGAGGGCCCTGGTCTAAAGTAGAGTATTATATAGGGAAGAGGGCCCTGGTCTACAGTAGAGTATTATATAGGGATTATGGCCCTGGCCTAATGTAGAGTATTATATAGGGAATAGGGCCCTGGTCTAAAGTAGAGTATTATATATGGAATAGTGTCATGGTCTTAAGTAGAGTATTATATAGGGAATAAGGCCCTGGTCTAAAGTAGAGTATTATTTAGGGAATATGGCCCTGGTCTAAAGTAGAGTATTATTTAGGGAATAGGGCCCTGGTCTAAAGTAGAGTATTATATAGGGAATAAGGCCCTGGTCTACAGTAGAGTATTATATAGGGAATAGGGCCCTGGTCTAAAGTAGAGTATAATATAGGGAATAGGGCCCTGGTCTAAAGTAGAGTATTATATAGGGAATAGGGCCCTGGTCTAAAGTAGAGTATTATATAGGCAATAGGGCCATGATCTTAAATAGAGTATTATATAGGGGATAGGGCCCTGGTCTAAAGTAGAGTATTATATAGGCAATAGGGCCATGATCTTAAATAGAGTATTATATAGGGGATAGGGCCCTGGTCTAAAGTAGAGTATTATATAGGGAATATGGCCCTGGTCTAAAGTAGAGTATTATATAGGGGATATGGCCCTGGTCTAAAGTAGAGTATTATATAGGGAATAGGGCCCTGGTCTAAAGTAGAGTATTATATAGGGAAAAGGGCCCTGGTCTAAAGTAGAGTAGTATATAGGGAATAGGGCCCTGGTCTAAAGTAGAGTATTATATAGGGAATATGGCCCTGGTCTAAAGTAGAGTATTATATAGGGAATAGGGCCCTGGTCTAAAGTAGAGTATTATATAGGGAATAGGGCCCTGGTCTAAAGTAGAGGATTATATAGGGAATAGGGCCCTGGTCTAAAGTAGAGTATTATATAGGGAATAGGGCCCTGGTCTAAAGTAGAGTATTATATAGGGAATAGGGCCCTGGTCTAAAGGAGAGTATTATATAGGGAATATGGCCCTGGTCTTAAGTAGAGTATTATATAGGGAATAGGGCCCTGGTCTAAAGAAGAGTATTATATAGGGAAGAGGGCCCTGGTCTACAGTAGAGTATTATATAGGGAATGGGGCCCTGGTCCACAGTAGAGTATTATCTAGGGAATATGGCCCTGGTCTATAGTAGAGTATTATATAGGGAATAGGGCCCTGGTCTACAGTAGAGTATTATATAGGGAATAGGACCCTGGTCTACAGTAGAGTATTATATAAGGAATACGGCCTTGGTCTAAAGTACAATATTATATAGGGAATAGGGCCCTGGTCTACAGTAGAGTATTATATAGGGAATAGGGCCCTGGTCTAAAGTAGAGTATTATATAGGGAATAGGGCCCTGGTCTACAGTAGAGTAGTATATAGGGAATAGGGCCCTGGTCTACAATAGAGTATTATATAGGGAATAGGGCCCTGGTCTACAGTAGAGTATTATATAGGGAATAGTGCCCTGGTCTAAAATAGAGTATTATATAGGGAATAGGGCCCTGGTCTTAAGTAGAGTATTATATAGGGAATAGGGCCCTGGTCTAAAGTAGAGTATTATATAGGGAACAGGGCCCTGGTCTAAAGTAGAGTATAATATAGGGAATAGGGCCCTGGTCTAAAGTAGAGTATTATATAGGGAATAGGGCCGTAGTCTAAAGTAGAGTATTATATAGGGAATAGGGCCCTGGTCTAAAGTAGAATATTATATAGGGAATAGGGCCCTGGTCTACAGTAGAGTATTTTTTAGGGAATAGGGCCATGGTCTTAAGGAGAGTATTATATAGGGAATAGGGCCGTAGTCTAAAGTAGAGTATTATATAGGGAATAGGGCCATGGTCTTAAGGAGAGTATTATATAGGGAATAGGGCCGTAGTCTAAAGTAGAGTATTATATAGGGAATAGGGCCCTGGTCTAAAGTAGAATATTATATAGGGAATAGGGCCCTGGTCTACAGTAGAGTATTATATAGGGAATAGGGCCCTGGTCTAAAGTCGAGTATTATATAAGGAATAAGGCCTTGGTCTAAAGTACAATATTATATAGGGAATAGGATCCTGGTCTACAGTAAAGTATTATATATGTAAGGGAAGTCCCCCCCCAATTGTACAAAATAACATGGCAAGTTATTGGCACCGAGCGGAGCATATACACGATGGACAAGTACACTACTTCTGGCGGTGTTTCATCCAAAGTTGATGGCAAATGCCATGCTGCAAATGAGCTGTGTAACACTCCAAAATTCCTATAGTGGGCGTGTGCGGTCTATTCTAATTTTTCATAGGTCTTTTGTAACGCAAGTCAAGACCCAAGAGTAAAATTTTGAGATTTTGAAAGTTTTGGCAAAAACTTATCACCCCCTTAAAAAAGTGCTTTCTGGACCGTTTTTCGAATTTCTTTCGAGTTTTATGTCAATTACACATGTGTAAGAACTATATTAAAAGACTTTTTTCAAATTTTATTAACATAATTTTTTTTGAAATTTTATTTGAACTTAAGGTATATGTTTTGTGCATTTGGAATGTGATTTCATAGGAAGTCAAAAGTCAAAAGTCAAAAATGTCAAAAATTTGGAAAAAACGTATCACCCCCTTTAAAAAAGTGCTTTCTGGACCGTTTTTTGAAATTATTTCGATTTTTAGGTCAATTACACATGTATAAGAACTGTATGAAGATACTTTAGTCACATTTTATTATCATAATTTTTTTTGAAATGTTTACTTGTACTTAAGGAATATGTTTTGTGCATTTGCAATCTGATTTAATATGAAGTCAAAAATGTGAATAAATTAGAAAAAACTTATCAACCCCTTTAAAAAAGTGCTTTTTGGATTTCATAGTCGAAAATAACATTTTGTTTTTAAAAGGCCAAAATGAAGCATTTAAAACCGTTTTGAAAAATGACGCCTGGTAACCCAAAACATGAAACATAGAATATTTTTTGACTTTTTTTGGAAACCTCCTTAAATCACTCAGGCCGGACCCCCATTGACTCGAGAAGAAAAAACAAAACAAAAATTCCAGAAGAAAAAACAGAATATTTTTTGAGTTTTTTGGGAAAAACTCCATAAATCACTCAGGCCAGCACCCATTGATTTTTGCCCGTAGTATAGTGCTCCCAGAGCGGGTATGGAAGTCTGCATCCCCCCTAAAAGCATTTAAGGCTCTGTGTGTCTTTAAGCACCATACTTTTTCATTCCATCCTTGCTGTGTGTGTCTGTGTGTGTGTGTGTGAGCTTTTCTTTGACATCTGTTTAGAGAAATGACTGATTTACACTTCATGAGGGTTGCCTAATCACACACTTAAAGTTTTGGAAAGATCTGACTTTTTTAACCCTTTGAAACAGCACCTATGACCCCATTTTAAGGCACTTCCGGTTGGCACAGGAAGCTATAAGTAAACACCTATCCTGATCGGGGTATGCTTTTACAGAATCCTGAGTTTTAAGTCTATACGTTAAGAACTGACTGATTTACATAGGGTTGAATGCACTATATATCACAAACTGCTGGTTGGCTATGGCAAAACACTTTTAGGGTGATTTTATCACTTCCGGTTGCTCCAGGAAGCTTAGAATCAACACAGGTAGACCTCATAGTGGCCTGATGGACTGACATCAAAGACAGGTTCATAAGACATTCATAACCCACATAGGCTTCAGGTTGAATTTAGAGGTGCAGTCAATGTATTCCAATGGGGAGACATGTCATTGTAAACTGTTTGATGTAAACACCTTCTTTTAACTGTCAAGGGTTAATGCCACAAGGTCAAGGTTAGGCTTGCACAGATCGGGAGGACCTTAAGAACATTCCTGAGGTCAAATTGTGTTTCTTACCTTAACGGTTCTCTCTCTGTCTCCCAAAAGCAAATAAAATTGACATTGAGGTCAAAGGGTCATTCGTGTCCGTCTTCTTGTAACGGTCGCTGCGCTCAGACCGAGCGGGCTACGGTCAAGCGGGGCATCTCGTTGAACTCGGCACGGCCTGGAGATAATAGTAATGCCATTGCGGGCTTTGTGTGTCTTTAAGCACCGTACTTTTTCACTCCATCCCTGCTGTGTGTGTGTGTGTGAGAGCTTTTCTTTGACATCTGTTTAGAGAAATGACTGATTTACAGTTCATGAAGGTTGCCTAATCACACACTTAAAGTTTTGGAAAGATCTGACTTTTTTAAGCCTTTGAAACAGCACCTATGTCCCCATTTTAAGGCACTTCCGGTTGGCACAGGAAGCTATAAGTAAAGACTTATCCTGATCGGGGTATGCTTTTACAGAATCCTGAGTTTTAAGTCTATACGTTAAGAACTGACTGATTTACACAGGTTTGAATGCACTATATATCACAAACTGCTGGTTGGGTAAAACACTTTTAGGGTGATTTTATCACTTCCGGTTGCTCCAGGAAGCTTAGAATCAACACAGGTAGACCTCATAGTGGCTTGATGGATTGTCATTGAAGACAGGTTCATAAGACATTCATAACCCACATAGGGTTTATTTAAAGAATGCACGTTACATTTGCATATGATTCAACAGTGAAAAACATCACATCATATTGCAAACATAACACAGTGTTACATTTGCAATATGATGTGGTGAATCATATTGCAAACATAACACACAGTGTTAGATTTGCAATATGATGTGTTGAATCATATTGCAAATGTAACGTGCATTCTTTAAATACTTTAGAAATACAAAAGTCAACGTCCTGATGACCTCAGGATGGCCGGGCAGTGTTAGTGGTTCCTCTCCATCGCTCGTTGCGTGGAAATTTCATCATGTCGATTTTGGTAATGGTACCCCCGCGTTGAAACATATTGCAATTGTACAAAAGTCAACTAGCAAGTCGGTGTCCATCAGT
The DNA here is from genome assembly GCF_016432855.1 of Salvelinus namaycush. Taxonomy (NCBI): domain Eukaryota; kingdom Metazoa; phylum Chordata; class Actinopteri; order Salmoniformes; family Salmonidae; genus Salvelinus; species Salvelinus namaycush. The sequence goes on along the minus strand of NW_024060448.1, from coordinate 19,044 downwards.
CAATTGGATATTGTCAGACACCAAACTGATACCATCTGACACCAAACTCACTTTTTCCAACTCCTTTAGAAGCCAACTATAACATATTTCAGAGCAGGCCCAAAATTCACAGCGCCTTCCATTTAAACCATAATAAAACAAATAATACGTAGTTATGTTTTAGCTGTGGGTCCAATTTTCACATTATGTTTAGCCCTATGTGAGGCGACCTCGAATCCCAAGTTTCGGCTCGATAGGTCATTCGGTGCCCGAGCAAAACCCTAATTGGTGCTGAAAATCCACTTTTTTCATTGCCTTGCTACGGGGTCCTTGAATGAGCAATCAAACAGGCTTGTTGGGGTCTGTCTCTATGGGCCGAGCCGGTTTCAATGCACCTAGTCTTGAGACTCTGGGACTTTTCTAAATGTCGTCAGTTTCGTTGAGCTGAAAATGAATTGAAAACATAGCAAATACACGAGGCTGTTTATCGGTCCGAGAACCTTCTAGAGCCACATAACTCACCGTGCACAATCGACCTGAGGTCTAGAACAGGTTTGTAAAGTTTCAGAACTCTAGGTCTGACGGTTCTTTAAAAGTTCAAACAAAAGTAACTACTACATGCACTGTCTGCCTCTTAGCCCCTCAGTGTGTCCCTCCATCATTTCTGTGTGGGTGTGTATTTTTTTTTTGAAATCTGATGGGATGAATGACTGATTTACAGTTCAGGAGGGTTGTCTATTCACATATATGAAGTTTTGGAAAGATTTGACATTTTTAACCCTTCAAAACAGCCCATTTGACACCAATTATGGCACTTCCGGTTGGCACAGGAAGCTGAAAATAAACACATATCATCACTGGAGTAGGCTTTTACAGAATCCTGAGTTTTAAGTCTGTATGTTAAAAATTGACTGATTTACATAGGGTTGAATGCACTATTTCTCTCAAACTGCAGGTTGGGTATGGCAAAAACTTTTAGGGTGATTTAACCACTTCCGGTTGCTCCAGGAAGCTTAGAATCGACACAGGTAGACCTCATGGTAGCCTGATGGACTGACATCAAAGACAGGTTCATAAGACAATCATAACCCACATAGGCTTTAGGTTGAATTTAGAGGTGCAGTCAATGTATTCCAATGGGGAGACATTTCATTGTAAACTATTTGATGTAAACACCTTCTTTTAACTGTGAAGGGTTAATACCACAAGGTCAATGTTAGGCTTGCACAGATCGGGAGGACCTTAGGATTGTTCCTGAGGTGAAATTGTGCTTCTAACCTTAACGGTTCTCTCTCTGTCTCCCAAAAGCAAATAAAATTGACATTGAGGTCAAAGGGTCATTTGTGTCCGTTCTCTTGTAACGGTCGCTGCGCTCAGACCGAGCGAGCTACGGTCAAGCGGGGCATCTCGTTGAACTCGGCACGGCCTGGAGATAATAGTAATGCCATTGCAGGCTTTGTGTGTCTTTAAGCACCGTACTTTTTCACTCCATCCTTCCTTTTTGTGTGTGTGTGTTTGTGTGAGAGAGCTTTTCTTTGACATCTGTTGGGAAAAATGATTGATTAGGGTTCATGAGGGTTGTCTAATCACACAAATGAAGTTTTGAAAAGATCTGACCTTTATTACCCTTCAAACCTGACCCTGTGGCACCATTTTAAGGTACTTCCAGTTGACATAGGAAGCTGAAAGTGAACACATACCCTCCTTGGGGTAGGCTCTTATATAATATTGAGTTTTAAGTCTTTATGTTAAGAACTGACTTATTTAAAGAGGGTTAAATGAGTGTGTGTTATTTCATAAAATCATATAAAATCACAGGATTCTCGCAGAGCTTCGAGACCCACTTTAAAAATGTACGTCTGAACACACTGCAACTGGATCTGTGATTTTTTTGAAAAAAAAATTCCTCTTTGTGAACATCACCAAACGGTCAATGTACATTTTCTCTTAAATTACGATAGATAAATGGCTGGTTCTTTTTTTCCTGACACCGTATGCTTATGTACTTTGACATGAAGCGGTCAAATTAGCACCCTACTTGCGTTTTAACCCTTTAATCCCAGAAAAATGGCCATAACTCAAAAAGCGCCGAGGTCTCGACGCCATCTCGTTCGGGGCCAACTGCCCATTACTCCAAACCTACGCTCGCCGAGTTTCGTCTTCGAAATATTTTCAGTTTAGGAGAAAAGGCAGCTCGTTTGCCACGTGCTCGTGCGCTTGCAATATGATTTATTTTCCCTCTTGTGGGAATTTTCGAGAATGCGGAAAAAAATGTGTCATTTTTATAAACCGAAAGTCCGAGACGTTTCTTTGGGTGACTTCCTGAAAGAGCTCTCCGCCGCCCCCGGCCCGACGCTGTCCGCGATTTCCTGAAACGTCGCCGGACGTCAGGTAAGGGACCGTACATTTGCAATGGGACTTTCTTCACCGACCATACGGCTCCCGTCTCAGACTTCCCTTAAGGTATGGGAATAGGGTCCTGGTCTAAAGTAGAGTATTATATAGGGAATAGGGCCCTGGTCTAAAGTAGAGTATTATATAGGGAATAGGGCCCTGGTCTAAAGTAGAGTATTCTATAGGGAAAAGGGCCCTGGTCTAAAGTAGAGTATTCTATAGGGAATAGGGCCCTGGTCTTAAGTAGAGTATTATATAGGGAATATGGCCCTGGTCTAAAGTAGAGTATTATATAGGTAATATGGCCCTGGTCTAAAGTAGAGTAGTATATAGGGAATAGGGCCCTGGTCTTAAGTAGATTATTATATAGGGAATAGGGCCCTGGTCTAAAGTAGAGTATTATATAGGGAATAGGGCCCTGGTCTAAAGTAGAATATTATATAGGGAATAGGGCCATGGTCTAAAGTAGAGTATTATATAGGGAATATGGCCCTGGTCTAAAGTAGAGTATTATATAGGGAATAGGGCCCTGGTCTAAAGTAGAGTATTATATAGGGAATAGGGCCCTGGTCTTAAGTAGAGTATTATATAGGGAATATGGCCCTGGTCTACAGTAGAGTATTATATAGGGAATATGGCCCTGGTCTAAAGTAGAGTAGTATATAGGGAATAGGGCCCTGGTCTAAAGTAGAGTATTATATAGGGAATAGGGCCCTGGTCTAAAGTCGAGTATTATATAAGGAATAAGGCCTTGGTCTAAAGTACAATATTATATAGGGAATAGGACCCTGGTCTACAGTAAAGTATTATATATGTAAGGGAAGTCCCCCCCCAATTGTACAAAATAACATGGCAACTTATTGGCACCGAGCGCAGCATATACACGATGGACAAGTACACTACTTCTGGCGGTGTTTCATCCAAAGTTGATGGCAAATGCCATATTGCAAATGAGCTGTGTAACACTCCAAAATTCCTATAGTGGGCGAGTTTGTTCTATCTAAATTTTTCATAGGCTTTATGTAACGCAAGTCAAGACCCAAGAGTAAAATTTTGAGATTTTGAAAGTTTTGGCAAAAACTTATCACCCCCTTAAAAAAGTGCTTTCTGGACCGTTTTTCGAAATTCTTTCGAGTTTTATGTCAATTACACATGTGTAAGAACTATATTAAAATACTTTTTTCAAATTTTATTAACATAATTTTTTTTGAAATTTTATTTGAACTTAAGGTATATGTTTTGTGCATTTGGAATGTGATTTCATAGGAAGTCAAAAGTCAAAAGTCAAAAATGTCAAAAATTTGGAAAAAACGTATCACCCCCTTTAAAAAAGTGCTTTCTGGACCGTTTTTTGAAATTATTTCGAGTTTTATGTCAATTACACATGTAGTAAGAACTGTATGAAGATACTTTAGTCACATTTTATTATCATAATTTTTTATAAATGTTTACTTGTACTTAAGGAATATGTTTTGTGCATTTGGAATGTGATTTAATAGGAAGTCAAAAATGTGCAATAAATTAGAAAAAACTTATCAACCCCTTAAAAAGTGCTTTTGGATTCATAGTCGAAAATAACATTTTGTTTTTAAAAGGCCAAAATGAAGCATTTAAAACTGTATTGAAAATCGTGCGTGGTAACCCAAAACATGAAACAGAATATTTTTTTACTTTTTTTGAAAACCTCCATAAATCACTCAGGCCAGCACCCATTGATTTTTGCCCGTAGTATAGTGCTCCCAGAGCGGTTATGGAAGTCTGGATCCCCCCTAAAAGCATTTAAGGCTCTGTGTGTCTTTAAGCACCATACTTTTTCATTCCATCCTTGCTGTGTGTGTCTGTGTGTGTGTGTGTGAGCTTTTCTTTGACATCTGATTAGAGAAATGACTGATTTACACTTCATGAGGGTTGCCTAATCACACACTTAAAGTTTTGGAAAGATCTGACTTTTTTAACCCTTTGAAACAGCACCTATGACCCCATTTTAAGGCACTTCCGGTTGGCACAGGAAGCTATAAGTAAACACCTATCCTGATCGGGGTATGCTTTTACAGAATCCTGAGTTTTAAGTCTATACGTTAAGAACTGACTGATTTACACAGGGTTGAATGCACTATATATCACAAACTGCTGGTTGGGTAAAACACTTTTAGGGTGATTTTATCACTTCCGGTTGCTCCAGGAAGCTTAGAATCAACACAGGTAGACCTCATAGTGGCTTGATGGATTGTCATTGAAGACAGGTTCATAAGACATTCATAACCCACATAGGGTTTATTTAAAGAATGCACGTTACATTTGCATATGATTCAACAGTGAAAAACATCACATCATATTGCAAACATAACACACTGTTGAATCATATTGCAAACACACACTGTTACATTTGCAATATGATGTGTTGAATCATATTGCAAACATAACACACAGTGTTACATTTGTAATATGATGTGTTGAATCATATTGCAAACATAACACACAGTGTTACATTTGCAATATGATGTGTTGAATCATATTGCAAACATAACACACAGTGTTACATTTGTAATATGATGTGTTGAATCATATTGCAAACATAACACACAGTGTTACATTTGCAATATGATGTGTTGAATCATATTGCAAACATAACACACAGTGTTACATTTGTAATATGATGTGTTGAATCATATTGCAAACATAACACACAGTGTTACATTTGCAATATGATGTGTTGAATCATATTGCAAATGTAACGTGCATTCTTTAAATACTTTAGAAATACAAAATTGAACGTCCTGATGACCTCAGGATGGCCGGGCAGTGTTAGTGGTTCCTCTCCATCGCTCGTTGCGTGGTAATTTCATCATGTCGATTTTGGTGATGGTACCCCCCCGTTGAAACATATTGCAAATGCACAAAAGTCAACTAGCAAGTCAGTGTCCATCAGTCAATTGGATATTGTCAGACACCAAACTGATACCATCTGACACTAAACTCACTTTTTCCAACTCCTTTAGAAGCCAACTATAACATATTTCAGAGCAGGCCCAAAATTCACAGCGCCTTCTCTTTAAACCATAATAAAACAAATAATACGTAGTTATGTTTTAGCTGCGGGTCCAATTTTCACATTATGTTTAGCCCTATGTGAGGCGACCTCGAATCCCAAGTTTCGGCTCGATAGGTCATTCGGTGCCCGAGCAAAACCCTAATTGGTGCTGAAATTCCACTTTTTTCATTGCCTTGCTACGGGGTCCTTGAATGAGCAATCAAACAGGCTCGTTGGGGTCTGTCTCTATGGGCCGAGCCGGTTTCAACGCACCTAGTCTTGAGACTCTGGGACTTTTCTAAAGGTCGTCCGTTTCGTTGAGGTCAAAATGAATTGAAAACATGGCAAATACACGAGGCTTTTTATCGATCCGAGAACCTTCTAGAGTCATATAATTCACCGTGCACAATCGACCTGAGGTCTAGAACAGGTTTGTAAATTTTCAGAACTCTAGGTCTGACGGTTCTTTAAAAGTTGGAACAAAAGTAACTACTACAGGCACTGTCTGCCTCTTAGCCCCTCAGTGTGTCCCTCCATCATTTCTGTTTGGGTGTGTAAATTTTTCTTTGAAATCTGATGGGACTAATGACTGATTTACAGTTCAGGAGGGTTGCCTAATCACAATTATGAAGTTTTGGAAAGATTTGACATTTTTAACCCTTCAAAACAGCCCATTTGACACCAATTATGGCACTTCCGGTTGGCACAGGAAGCTGAAAGTAAAGACATATACTCACTGGAGTATGCTGTTACAGAATCCTGAGTTTTAAGTCTATATGTTAAAAATTGACTGATTTACATAGGGCTGAATGCACTATTTCTCTCAAATTGCAGGGTGCTTATTGCAAACACTTTTAGGGTGATTTTAACCACTTCCGGTTGCTCCAGGAAGCTTAGAATCGACACAGGTAGACCTCATGGTGGCCTAATGGACTGTCATCAAAGACAGGTTCATAAGACATTCATAACCCACATAGGCTTCAGGTTGAATTTAGGGGAGCAGTCAATGTATTCCTATGGGGCGAAATGTCATTGTAAACTGTTTGATGTAAACACCTTCTTTTAACTGTGAAGGGTTAATGCCACAAGCTCAAGGATAGGCTTGCACAGATCGGGAGGACCTTAAGAACATTCCTGAGGTGAAATTGTGTTTCTAACCTTAACGGTTCTCTCTCTGTCTCCCAAAAGCAAATAAAATTGACATTGAGGTCAAAAGGTCATTCGTGTCCGTTCTCTTGTAACGGTCGCTGCGCTCAGACCGAGCGAGCTACGGTCAAGCGGGGCATCCCGTTGAACTCGGCACGGCCTGGAGAATATGGCGATGTCATTTTAGTGGTGATTTTTGAATGCTATTTTGGTGCATTCATGGAAGGCGCTGTGAATTTTGGGCCTGCTCTGAAATATGTGATAGTTGGCTTCTAAAGGAGTTGTAAAAAGTGAGTTTGGAGTCAGATGGTATCAGTTTGGTGTCTGAAAATATCCAATTGACTGATGGACACTTGCTAGTTGACTTTTGTTGACACTTGCTAGTTGACTTGCTAGTCGACTTTTGTACATTTGCAATATGTTTCAACGCGGGGGTACCATCACCAAAATCGACATGATGAAATTTCACGCAACGAGCGTTGGAGAGGAACCACTATCACTGCCCGGCCATCCTGAGGTCATCAGGACGTTGACTTTTGTATTTCTAAAGTATTTAAAGAATGCACGTTACATTTGCAATATGATTCAACATCACATCATATTGCAAATCTAACGTGCATTTGCAATATGATGTGATGTTGAATCATATTGCAAATGTAACGTACATTCTCTTAAATACTTTAGAAATGCAAAAGTCAACGGTCTGATGACCTCAGGATGGCCGGGCAGTGATAGTGGTTCCTCTCCATCGCTCGTTTCGTGAAATTTCATCATGTCGCTTTTTCCTCATGGTACCTCCCCGTTGAAACATATTGCAAATGTACAAAAGTCAACGAGCAAGTCAGTGTCCATCAGTCAAATAGATATTTTCAGACACCAAACTGATACCATCTGACTCCAAACTCACTTTTTCCAACTCCTTTAGATGCCAACTATAACATATTTCAGAGCAGGCCCAAAATTCACAGCGCCTTCCATTTAAACCATAATAAAACAAATAATACGTAGTTATGTTCTAGCTGCGGGTCCAGTTCACACATTATGTTTAGCCCTATGTGAAGCGACCTCGAATCCCAAGTTTCGGCTCGATAGGTCATTCGGTGCCCGAGCAAAACCCTAATTGGTGCTGAAATTCCACTTTTTTCATTGCCTTGCTACGGGGTCCTTGAATGAGCAATCAAACAGGCTCGTTGGGGTCTGTCTCTATGGGCCGAGCCGGTTTCAACGCACCTAGACTTGAGACTCTGGGACTTTTCTAAATGTCGTCCGTTTCGTTGAGGTCAAAATGAATTGAAAACATGGCAAATACACGATGCTTTTTATCGATCGGAGAACCTTCTAGAGCCATATAATTCACCGTGCACAATCGACCTGAGGTCTAGAACAGGTTTGTAAATTTTCAGAACTCTAGGTCTGACGGTTCTTTAAAAGTTGGAACAAAAGTAACTACTGCAGGCACTGTCTGCCTCTTAGCCCCTCAGTGTGTCCCTCCATCATTTCTGTGTCGGTGTGTATTTTTTTTTGTTGAAATCTGATGGGATCAAGAACTGATTTACAGTTCAGGAGGGTTGTCTATTCACATATATGAAGTTTTGGAAAGATTTGACATTTTTAACCCTTCGAAACAGCCCATTTGACACCAGTTATGGCACTTCCGGTTGTCACAGGAAGCTATAAATAAACACATATCATCACTGGAGTAGGCTGTTACAGAATCCTGAGTTTTAAGTCTGTATGTTAAAAATTGACTGATTTACATAGGGCTGAATGCACTATTTCTCTCAAACTGCAGGTTGGCTATGGCAAACACTTTTAGGGTGATTTAACCACTTCCGGTTGCTCCAGGAAGCTTAGAATCGACACAGGTAGACCTCATGGTGGCTTGATGGACTGACATCAAAGACAGGTTCATAAGACAATCATAACCCACATAGGCTTTAGGTTGAATTTAGAGGTGCAGTCAATGTATTCCAATGGGGAGACATTTCATTGTAAACTATTTGATGTAAACACCTTCTTTTAACTGTGAAGGGTTAATGCCACAAGGTCAGGGTTAGGCTTGCACAGATCGGGAGGACCTTAAGAACACTCCTGAGGTGAAATTGTGTTTCTAACCTTAACGGTTCTCTCTCTGTGTCCCAAAAGCAAATGAAATTGACATTGAGGTCAAAAGGTCATTTGTGTCCGTTCTCTTGTAACGGTCGCTGTGCTCAAGACCGAGCGAGCTACGGTCAAGCGGGGCATCTCGTTGAACTCGGCACGGCCTAGAGATAATAGTAATGCCATTGTGGGCTTTGTGTGTTGTTAAGCACCGTACTTTTTTACTCCATCCTTTCCTTTTTGTGTGTGTGTGATTGTGTGAGAGAGATTTTCTTTGACATCTGTTGGGAAAAATGACTGATTACAGTTCATGAGGGTTGTCTAATCACACAAGTGAAGTTTTGAAAAGATCTGACCTTTATTACCCTTCAAACCTGACCCTGTGGCACCATTTTAAGGTACTTCCAGTTGACATAGGAAGCTGAAATTGAACACATACCCTCCTTGGTGTAGGCTCTTATATAATATTGAGTTTTAAGTCTTTATGTTAAGAACTGACTTATTTAAAGAGGGTTAAATGAGTGTGTGTTATTTCATAAAATCATATAAAATCACAGGATTCTCGCAGAGCTTCGAGACCCACTTTAAAAATGTACGTCTGAACACACTGCAACTGGATCTGTGATTTTTTTGAAAAAAAAAATCCTCTTTGTGAACATCACCAAACGGTCAATGTACGATTTCTCTTAAATTACGATAGATAAATGGCTGGTTCTTTTTTTCCTGACACCGTATGCTTATGTACTTTGACATGAAGCGGTCAAATTAGCACCCTACTTGCGTTTTAACCCTTTAATCCCAGAAAAATGGCCATAACTCAAAAAGCGCCGAGGTCTCGACGCCATCTCGTTCGGGGCCAACTGCCCATTACTCCTAACCTACGCTCGCCGAGTTTCGTCTTCGAAATATTTTCAGTTTAGGAGAAAAGGCCGCGCTCGTTTGCCACGTGTTCGTGCGCCTGCAATATGATTTATTTTCCCTCTTGTGGGAATTTTCGAGAATGCAGAAAAAAGTCAAAAATTTGTCATTTTTATAAAACGGAAACCGAAATTCCTAAACGTTTTTTTGAGTGACTTCCTGAAAGAGCTCTCCGCCGCCCACGGCCAGACGCTGTCCGCGATTTTCTGCGACGTAATAAGACGTCAGGTAAGGGACCGTACATTTGCAATGGGACTTTCTTCACTAACCATACGGCTCCCGTCTCAGAGTTCCCTTAAGGTATGGAATAAGGCCCTGGTCTAAAGTAGAGTATTATATAGGGAATAGGGCCCTGGTCTAAAGTAGAGTATTATACAGGGAATAGGGCCCTGGTCTAAAGTAGAGTATTATATAGGGAATAGGCCCCTGGTCTTATTAGAGTATTATATAGGGAATAGGGCCCTGGTCTACAGTAGAGTATTATATAGGGAATGTGGCCCTGGTCTAAAGTAGAGTATTATATAGGGAATAGGGCCATGGTCTAAAGTAGAGTATTATATATGGAATAAGGCCCTGGTCTAAAGTAGAGTATTATATAGGGAATGTGGCCCTGGTCTAAAGTAGAGTATTATATAGGGAATATGGCCCTGGTCTACAGTAGAGTATTATATAGGGAATAGGGCCATGGTCTAAAGTAGAGTATTATATAGGGAATAAGGCCCTGGTCTAAAGTAGAGTATTATATAGGGAATGTGGCCCTGGTCTAAAGTAGAGTATTATATAGGGAATATGGCCCTGGTCTACAGTAGAGTATTATATAGGGAATAGGGCCATGGTCTAAAGTAGAGTATTGTATAGGGAATAAGGCCCTGGTCTAAAGTCGAGTATTGTATAGGGAACAAGGCCCTGGTCTAAAGTAGAGTATTATATAGGGAATAGGGCCCTGGTCTAAAGTAGAGTATTATATAGAGAATAGGGCCCTGGTCTAAAGTAGAGTATTATATAGGGAATAGCGCCCTGGTCTAAAGTAGAGTATTATACAGGGAATAGGGCCCTGGTCTAAAGTAGAGTATTATATAGGGAATAGCGCCCTGGTCTAAAGTAGAGTATTATATAGGGAATAGGGCCCTGGTCTAAAGTAGAGTAGTATATAGGGAATAGGGCCCTGGTCTAAAGTAGATTATTATATAGGGAATAGGGCCCTGGTCTTAAGTAGAGTATTATATAGGGAATAGGGCCCTGGTCTTAAGTAGAGTATTATATAGGGAATAGGGCCCTGGTCTAAAGTAGAGTATTATATTGGGAATAGGGCCGGGGACTAAAGTAGAGTAGTATATAGGGAATATGGCCCTGGTCTAAAGTAGAGTATTATATAGGGAATAGGGCCCTGGTCTACAGTAGAGTTTTATATAGGGAATATGGCCCTGGTCTACAGTTGAGTATTAAACAGGAAATAGGACCCTGGTCTAAAGTAGAGTATTATATAGGGAATAGGGCCCTGGTCTACAGTAGAGTATTATATAGGGAATAGGGCCCTGGTCTAAAGTAGAGTATTATATAGGGAATAGGGCCCTGGTCTAAAGTAGAGTAATTATATAGGGAATATGGCCCTGGTCTAAAGTAGAGTATTATATAGGGAATAGGGCCCTGGTCTAAAGTAGAGTATTATATAGGGGAATAGGGCCCTGGTCTAAAGTAGAGTATTATATAGGGAATAGGGCCCTGGTCTAAAGTAGAGTATTATATAGGGAATAGGGCCCTGGTCTAAAGTAGAGTATTATATAGGGAATAGGGCCCTGGTCTAAAGTAGAGTATTATATAGGGAATAGGGCCTGGTCTAAAGTAGAGTATTATATAGGGAATAGGGCCCTGGTCTTAAGTAGAGTATTATATACGGGATAGGGCCTGGTCTAAAGTAGAGTATTATATAGGGAATATGGCCCTGGTCTAAAGTAGAGTATTATATAGGGAATATGGCCCTGGTCTAAAGTAGAGTATTATATAGGGAATATGGCCCTGGTCTAAAGTAGAGTATTATATAGGGAATAAGGCCCTGGTCTAAAGTAGATTATTATATAGGGAATAGGGCCCTGGTCTAAAGTAGAGTATTATATAGGGAATGTGGCCCTGGTCTAAAGTAGAGTATTATATAGGGAATATGGCCATGGTCTACAGTAGAGTATTATATAGGGAATAGGGCCCTGGTCTAAAGTAGAGTATTATATAGGGAATAGGGCCCAGGTCTACAGTAGAGTATTATATAGGGAATAGGGCCCTGGTCTAAAGTAGAGTATTATATAGGGAATGTGGCCCTGGTCTAAAGTAGAGTATTATATAGGGAATAGGGTCCTGGTCTACAGTAGAGTATTATATAGGGAATAGGGCCCTGGTCTACAGTAGAGTATTATATAGGGAATAGGGCCCTGGTCTACAGTAGAGTATTATATAGGGATTGTGGCCCTGGTCTAAAGTAGAGTATTATATAGGGAATATGGCCCTGGTCTAAAGTAGAGTATTATATAGGGAATATGGCCCTGGTCTAAAGTAGAGTATTATATAGGGAATATGGCCCTGGTCTAAAGTAGAGTATTATAAGGGAATAGGCCCTGTCTACAGTAGAGTATTATATAGGGAATATGGCCCTGGTCTAAGTAGAGTATTATATAGGGAATATGGACCCTGGTCTAGCAGTAGAGTATTATATAGGGAATATGGCCCTGGTCTACAGTAGAGTATTATATAGGAATATGGCCCTGGTCTAAAGTAGAGTATTATATAGGGAATATGGCCCTGGTCTAAAGTAGAGTATTATATAGGGAATATGGACCCTGGTCTACAGTAGAGTATTATATAGGGAATTGGACCCTGGTCTACAGTAGAGTATTATATAGGGAATATGGCCCTGGTCTACAGTAGAGTATTATATAGGGAATTAGGGCCCTGGTCTAAAGTAGAGTATTATATAGGGAATATGGCCCTGGTCTAAAGTAGAGTATTATATAGGGAATATGGCCCTGGTCTAAAGTAGAGTATTATATAGGGGGCCCTGGTCTAAGTAGAGTATTATATAGGGAATAGGGCCCTGGTCTAAAGTAGAGTATTATATAGGGAATATGGCCCTGGTCTAAAGTAGAGTATTATATAGGGAATAGGGCCCTGTCTAAAGTAGAGTATTATATAGGGAATAGGGCCCTGGTCTAAAGTAGAGTATTATATAGGGAATATGGCCCTGGTCTAAAGTAGAGTATTATATAGGGAATAGGGCCCTGGTCTAAAGTAGAGTATTATATAGGGAATAGGGCCCTGGTCTAAAGTAGAGTATTATATAGGGAATAGGGCCCTGGTCTAAAGTAGAGTATTATATAGGGAATATGGCCCTGGTCTAAGTAGAGTATTATATAGGGAATAGGGCCCCTGGTCTAAAGTAGAGTATTATATAGGGAATAGGGCCCTGGTCTAAAGTAGAGTATTATATAGGGAATAGGGCCCTGGTCTAAAGTAGAGTATTATATAGGGAATAGGGCCCTGGTCTAAAGTAGAGTATTATATAGGAATAGGGCCCTGGTCTACAGTAGAGTATTATATAGGGAATAGGCCCTGGTCTAAAGTAGAGTATTATATAGGGAATAGGGCCCTGGTCTAAAGTAGAGTATTATATAGGGAATAGGGCCCTGTTCTAAGTAGAGTATTATATAGGGAATAGGGCCCTGTCTAAAGTAGAGTATTATATAGGGAATAGGGCCATGGTCTTAAGTAGAGTATTATATAGGGAATAGGGCCCTGGTCTAAAGTAGAGTATTATATAGGGAATAGGGCCTGGTCTAAAGTAGAGTATTATATAGGGAATATGGCCCTGGTCTAAAGTAGAGTATTATATAGGGAATAGGGCCCTGGTCTACAGTAGGAGTATTATATAGGGAATAGGGGCCCTGGTCTAAAGTAGAGTATTATATAGGGAATAGGGCCCTGGTCTAAAGTAGAGTATTATATAGGGAATAGGGCCCTGGTCTAAAGTAGAGTATTATATATGGAATAGGGCCCTGGTCTAAAGTAGAGTATTATATAGGGAATAGGGCCCTGGTCTAAAGTAGAGTATTATATAGGGAATAGGGCCCTGGTCTAAAGTAGAGTATTATATAGGGAATAGGGCCTGGTCTAAAGTAGAGTATTATATAGGGAATAGGGCCCTGGTCTAAAGTAGAGTATTATATAGGGAATAGGGCCCTGGTCTAAAGTAGAGTATTATATAGGGAATAGGGCCCTGGTCTAAAGTAGAGGTATTATATAGGGAATAGGGCCCTGGTCTAAAGTAGAGTATTATATAGGGAATAGGGCCCTGGTCTACAGTAGAGTATTATATAGGGAATAGGGCCCTGGTCTAAAGTAGAGTATTATATAGGGAATAGGGCCCTGGTCTAAAGTAGAGTATTATATAGGGAATAGGGCCCTGGTCTAAAGTAGAGTATTATATAGGGAATAGGGCCCTGGTCTAAAGTAGAGTATTATATAGGGAATATGGGCCCTGGTCTAAAGTAGAGTATTATATAGGGAATAGGGCCCTGGTCTAAAGTAGAGTATTATATAGGGAATAGGGCCCTGGTCTAAAGTAGAGTATTATATAGGGAATAGGGCCCTGGTCTAAAGTAGAGTATTATATAGGGAATAGGGCCCTGGTCTAAAGTAGAGTATATATAGGGAATAGGGCCCTGGTCTAAAGTAGAGTATTATATAGGGAATAGGGCCCTGGTCTAAAGTAGAGTATTATATAGGGAATATGGCCCTGGTCTACAGTAGAGTATTATATAGGGAATAGGGCCCTGGTCTAAAGTAGAGTATTATATAGGGAATAGGGCCCTGGTCTAAGTAGAGTATTATATAGGGAATAGGGCCCTGGTCTAAAGTAGAGTATTATATAGGGAATAGGGCCCTGGTCTAAAGTAGAGTATTATATAGGGAATATGGCCCTGGTCTACAGTAGAGTATTATATAGGGAATAGGGCCCTGGTCTAAAGTAGAGTATTATATAGGGAATAGGGCCCTGGTCTAAGTAGAGTATTATATAGGGAATAGGGCCCTGGTCTAAAGTAGAGTATTATATAGGGAATAGGGCCCTGGTCTACAGTAGAGTATTATATAGGGAATAGGGCCCTGGTCTAAAGTAGAGTATTATATAGGGAATAGGGCCCCTGGTCTAAAGTAGAGTATTATATAGGGAATAGGGCCCTGGTCTAAAGTAGAGTATTATATAGGGAATAGGGCCCTGGTCTAAAGTAGAGTATTATATAGGGAATAGGGCCCTGGTCTACAGTAGAGTATTATATAGGGAATAGGGCCCTGGTCTAAAGTAGAGTATTATATAGGGAATAGGGCCCTGGTCTAAGTAGAGTATTATATAGGGGAATAGGGCCCTGGTCTAAAGTAGAGTATTATATAGGGAATAGGGCCCTGGTCTAAAGTAGAGTATTATAGAAGGGAAGAGGGCCTGGTCTAAGTAGAGTATTATATAGGGAATAGGGCCCTGGTCTAAAGTAGAGTATTATATAGGGAATAGGGCCCTGGTCTAAAGTAGAGTATTATATAGGAATAGGCCCTGGTCTAAGTAGAGTATTATATAGGGAATAGGCCCTGGTCTAAAGTAGAGTATTATATAGGGAATAGGGCCATGGTCTAAAGTAGAGTATTATATAGGGAATAGGGCCCTGGTCTAAGTAGAGTATTATATAGGGAATAATGGCCCTGGTCTAAAGTAGAGTATTATATAGGGAATAGGGCCCTGGTCTAAAGTAGAGTATTATATAGGGAATAGGGCCCTGGTCTAAAGTAGAGTATTATATAGGGAATAGGGCCCTGGTCTAAGTAGAGTATTATATAGGGAATAGGGCCCTGGTCTAAAGTAGAGTATTATATAGGGAATAGGGCCCTGGTCTAAAGTAGAGTATTATATAGGGAATATGGCCCTGGTCTAAAGTAGAGTATTATATAGGGAATATGGCCCTGGTCTAAAGTAGAGTATTATATAGGGAATAGGGCCCTGGTCTAAGTAGAGTATTATATAGGGAATAGGGCCCTGGTCTAAAGTAGAGTATTATATAGGAATATGGCCCTGGTCTACAGTAGAGTATTATATAGGGAATAGGCCCTGGTCTAAAGTAGAGTATTATATAGGGAATAGGGCCCTGGTCTAAGTAGAGTATTATATAGGGAATATGGCCCTGGTCTAAAGTAGAGTATTATATAGGGAATAGGGCCCTGGTCTAAAGTAGAGTATTATATAGGGAATAGGGCCCTGGTCTAAAGTAGAGTATTATATAGGGAATAGGGCCCTGGTCTAAAGTAGAGTATTATATAGTGAATAGGGCCCTGGTCTAAAGTAGAGTATTATATAGGGAATATGGCCCTGGTCTTAAGTAGAGTATTATATAGGGAATAGGGCCCTGGTCTAAAGTAGAGTATTATATAGGGAATAGGGGCCCTGGTCTAAAGTAGAGTATTATATAGGGAATATGGCCCTGGTCTAAAGTAGAGTATTATATAGGGAATAGGGCCCTGGTCTAAAGTAGAGTATTATATAGGGAATAGGGCCCTGGTCTAAAGTAAGAGTATTATATAGGGAATAGGGCCTTGGTCTAAAGTAGAGTATTATATAGGGAATAGGCCCTGGTCTAAAGTAGAGTATTATATAGGGAATAGGGCCCTGGTCTAAAGTAGAGTATTATATAGGGAATAGGGCCCTGGTCTAAAGTAGAGTATTATATAGGGAATATGGCCCTGGTCTAAAGTAGAGTATTATATAGGGAATAGGGCCCTGGTCTAAAGTAAGTATTATATAGGGAATAGGGCCCTGGTCTACAGTAGAGTAATATATAGGGAATATGGCCCTGGTCTAAAGTAGAGTATTATATAGGGAATAGGGCCCTGGTCTAAAGTAGAGTATTATATAGGGAATAGGGCCCTGGTCTACAGTAGAGTATTATATAGGGAATAGGGCCCTGGTCTAAAGTAGAGTATTATATAGGGAATAGGCCCTGGTCTAAAGTAGAGTATTATATAGGGAATAGGGCCCTGGTCTACAGTAAGAGTATTATATAGGGAATAGGGCCCTGGTCTACAGTAGAGTATTATATAGGGAATAGGGCCCTGGTCTAAAGTAGAGTATTATATAGGGATTATGGCCTGGTCATAAAGTGAGAGTATTTATATAGGGAATAGGGCCCTGGTCTAAAGTAGAGTATTATATAGGGAATATAGGCCCTGGTCTAAAGTGAGTATTATATAGGTGAATAGGGCCCTGGTCTAAAGTAGAGTATTATATAGGGAATAGGGCCCGGTCATAAAGTAGAGTAGTATATAGGGAATATGGCCCTGGTCTACAGTAGAGTATTATATAGGGAATATGGGCCCTGGTCTACAGTAGAGTATTATATAGGGAATATGGCCCTGGTCTAAAGTAGAGTATTATATAGGGAATAGGCCCTGGTCTAAAGTAGAGTATTATATAGGGAATATGGGCCCTGGTCTAGTAGAGTATTATATAGGGAATGGGCCTGGTCTAAAGTAGAGTATTATAGGGAATAGGGCCCTGGTCTAAAGTAGAGTATTATATAGGGAATATGACCCTGGTCTACAGTAGAGTATTATATAGGGAATAGGGCCATGGTCTTAAGTAGAGTATTATAGGGAATATGGCCCTGGTCTATAGTAGAGTATTATATAGGGAATAGGGCCCTGGTCTAAAGTAGAGTATTATATAGGGAATATGGCCCTGGTCTACAGTAGAGTATTATATAGGAATATGGCCCTGGTCTAGTAGAGTATTATATAGGGAATAGGGCCCTGGTCTAAAGTAGAGTATTATATAGGGAATAGGCCCTGGTCTAAAGTAGAGTATTATATAGGGAATATGGCCCTGGTCTAAAGTAGAGTATTATATAGGGAATTGGGCCCTGGTCTAAGTAGAGTATTATATAGGGAATAGGGCCCTGGTCTACAGTAGAGTATTATATAGGGAATGGGCCCTGGTCAGAGGTAGTGTATTATATAGGGAATGGGCCCTGGTCTAAGTAGATATATTAGGGAATATGGCCCTGGTCTAAATTAGAGTATTATATAGGGAATATGGCCCTGGTCTAAATTAGAGTATTATATAGGGAATATGGCCCTGGTCTAAAGTAGAGTATTATATAGGGAATAGGGCCCATGTCTACAGTAGAGTATTTTATAGGGAATATGGCCCTGGTCTACAGTAGAGTATTATATAGGGAATAGGGCCTTGGTATAAAGTAGAGTATTATATAGGGAATAGGGCCCTGTCTAAAGTAGAGTATTATATAGGGAATAGGGCCCTGGTCTAAAGTAGAGTATTATTAGGGAATAGGGCCCTGGTCTAAAGTAGTGTATTTATAGGGAATATGGCCCTGGTCTAAAGTAGAGTATTATATAGGGAATAGGGCCCTGGTCTAAAGTAAGTATATATAGGGAATAGGGCCCTGGTCTACAGTAGAGTATATATATAGGGAATGTGGCCCTGGTCTAAAGTAGAGTATTATATAGGGAATAGGCCCTGGTCTAAAGTAGAGTATTATATAGGGAATAGGGCCCTGTCTAAAGTAGAGTATTATATAGGGAATAGGGCTGGTCTAAAGTAGAGTATTATATAGGAAAGGGCCCTGGTCTCAAGTAGAGTATTATATAGGGAATAGGGCCCTGGTCTAAAGTAGAGTATTATATAGGAATAGGGCCCTGGTCTAAAGTAGAGTATTATATAGGGAATAGGGCCCTGGTCTAAAGTAGAGTATTATATAGGGAATAGGGCCCTGGTCTAAAGTAGAGTATATATAGGGAATAGGGCCCTGGTCTACAGTAGAGTATTATATAGGGAATGTGGCCCTGGTCTAAAGTAGAGTATTATATAGGGAATAGGCCCTGGTCTACAGTAGAGTATTATATAGGGAATATGGCCCTGGTCTAAAGTAGAGTATTATGTAGGGAATAGGGCCCATGTCTACATTAGAGTATTTTATAGGGAATAAGGCCTTGGTATAAAGTAGAGTATTATATAGGGAATAGGGCCCTGGTCTAAAGTAGTGTATTATATAGGGAATAGGGCCCTGGTCTAAAGTAGAGTATTATATAGGGAATAGGGCCCTGGTCTACAGTAGAGTATTATATAGGGAATATGGCCCTGGTCTACAGTAGAGTATTATATAGGGAATATGGACCTGGTCTAAAGTAGAGTATTATGTAGGGAATAGGGCCCTGGTCTACAGTAGAGTATTTTATAGGGAATATGGCCCTGGTCTAAAGTAGAGTATTATATAGGGAATGGGGCCCTGGTCTAAAGTAGAGTATTATATAGGGAATATGGCACTGGTCTACAGTAGAGTATTATATAGGGAATAGGGCCATGGTCTACAGTAGAGTATTATATAGGGAATGTGGCCCTGGTCTAAAGTAGAGTATTATATAGGGAATAGGGC
>NW_024060447.1:0-24441 GCF_016432855.1 Salvelinus namaycush | reverse complement strand
TTTCCCGTGTATCATCAACATGAAATGTGGTTATATTTGTATAGCACAATGAACAGACACAATAACCAAGCACTATTAGTACATACGGCAGGTATGGGGTTTATTTCACATATACAAAAGATGGGTTACATATATATATTGACATGACAAAGATAACCCCTTTCAGTGCTGCGGGAGAGCCGAACAATCGGTTATCACCGGGCATCATTTTGGCTTCGGGGACACTCTGGTTCTTTGCCTCTTTTCAGTTGACGCCGAGGTTAGTTCCACGACAAGGTCCAGTTGCTCTATATGTGTCAGGATCAGAGTCATCACATAGACTGCGTGGTCAAATTGCCGAGAGTAAATCTGATCTGCTAGGTCGTAAATATCTTTCTTCTCAATGACACCGTAGGGAATATGATTGTACCCCTTGACAATCTCCCATGACAGCAACAGTTTCACTCGGTTCACATCAGCGTGGCTGAGGTTGGCCAGTGTGTTTTCCAATATTGAAGGTAGGTTCGAATGACGATACTTATCATGCTTAGCCAGCCCTTCAAGGCCGTGCGCTTCGATGTCAGTGATTCTGAAGTCACTATGGTGCTTTCGGAGTGTGTCCACGATAAGAGTCCAGGCAACCTCCCTGTTGAAGTAGGTGTACATTATATTGATCAGAGTCTCGGGGTATTTCACATAGGCGTCTGACCTCTGCCTCCTAAGCATCATTCGTAGTGTTGCTCTTAGTATACTATCTAGTTCCATGTTTTTGTGGTCTTGTATTGCTGCCACGAGCTTCTGGAAGACGTCTTTGTTTCTCATTAGGTAGTTGGCCATCTTGAATTTATTTGTCAGCTCCATTTTCTGCCTCTACTCTGGTCTCTCTCTCTCTCTGATCTGTGGACATTTGTAAGTGTATGTGCCCTTTGTGACTGTATGTTTATATATCCTTTCACCAAGGGCTATCAGATGGAGAATACATTAAGGATCAGGGCTCGTATCTCCAACTGAGCCTGAATCATCCTACCCATGATGTGTCTATGTGATCTGTAACGTCCGATCGGCTGATTCATCAACCAGGTCTAAGAGATCCGATCGGGTCCACTCACCGATGTGTCTAAGCACTCTGACCGGGGTTACCGTGTTCAACCGTGGCTGCTGATGTCTCCAACCAGGACAATTTAGTCAGAGTAGATAAAGTCTACATATCCCAAAGATAGTTTCTATTTAACAGTGTACACATCTCAACATAGGTTCCTACACAATAGCCACATCTGAAAGTCATGGCTGTACAGTCCTATCTGACAGAATGGGACCAATGTTGTCACAGTGACAACTTCAAGCATGTCACCTTGGATATGTTTCTAGCCATCCCACACAGAGAGCTGATGGATGACTACGGAGCATCTTTCGCTACACAACATCGGAACCTGTGCGATACGCTACGAAAGGTGTTGACGAAGAAACTATTGGTAGATCGGAGGCAATGTTCTCCACCTACCCCAAGGAAAAGACGACCCTTGGAAATCGACAACTTATCGTGCAAGATAAAGAGCCTATCAATAAGGGATCGAGTGGTTGTCAAGAACAAAAGTTTCAACGGTTCTCCCCGTAGCACAGCCCTAAGTGTCTCTAACTGCAAGGCACGAGTATCGGTTAAGGATCGACTGGGCGCCCCTGTGAGAGCAAGGAAAGGGAGACCAGAGGGCCGATTCCGGTTGAGAACGGTGCACAGGATGCGTAACGGGAACTCAGAGTGTCCAGATACCAACAGGTCCACCCCTGGAAAACGCAGCTATCGAGCCAAAGGATATCGAGACGATTTAGGCAGAATCGACTACCCTGGGTCCGGCGCTACCTCTTTCAAGAACACTTACAAATGTCGCCGCACTCTGGTGTATGTGTGAACTTGTCCTTGTGCTGTGATGTTACAATAAAGATGCATAGTCTAACACTTTGTCAAGGTCCGGAGCTACCTCTTTCAAGAACACTTAGAAATGTCGCCGCACTCTGGTGTATGTGTGAACTTGTCCTTGTGCTGTGATGTTACAATAAAGATGCATAGTCTAACACTTTGTCAAGGTCCGGACTTTATTTTTGTAATAATGACACATCAACACAATAAACATCATCCCAGGTGTACAAAAATAGCAATTAGTGTTAAAAAGAGACAAAGGTGATATTATTGTTGGAATACAGAACTTTGCATGTATATGACAACAAAATCATAAATGCCTATTACCAATAAGGACAGTCCATCCCTAGGTTGTGGCTTTGTGGATAATAGCTATAGCTCTAACGCAGCAGACGTTTAATAGGCTGAATACGTTCAATTGTCATCAGCCATCAACATGAGCAACATTTGATTCAGGTAAAAATGGTACCCGGTGTCCTGTTGTTCTGTCTCAGATGACATTCGCCAGGTGTAACCGTTCTCGGTCCACACCATCGTCCACATGGGATGTATAGTCTGGGGCTGGAAACTGTGGGCCTGGACTCCATCCTGGACTCCATCCTGGACTCCATCCTGGACTCCATCCTGGACTCCATCCTGGACTCCCTCCTGCCAGTGGTGTTTGTAGAAGCACTTTGAGCCGAAGTGGCAAGCACCAGGACCTCGATCATAAAATCGACACGGTTTACTCGCAAGGAAATCTTTGTACGTCTGTATCAGTTTCAGCTTGTCCTCTTCATCTTCGATCCAGTGATCACTCGGGATGAAGAAGTGCGATCTAGTTCGGCACTCCGGGCACAATTTAACGGTTTTGATATCGTGACATTTCACCGTTCTCCACGTGCGGATACACTCCAGGCAATAACAGTGGCTACAGTTGGGCAGAATTCCGAATCGGCGCTCCCTCGGATTGTCCTTTTCAAGCACCGCCTCAAAACACACACCACACACCATGTCGCTACTGCGCTGGGTGGCAACGGTGGGACCAGCGGCAGCCTCGACACTTAAAGTATTGTACTCTGTGTTCTGTCTCTCCGCCGGTATCACCTCACTCGTACAGGCCATCGCATCATGTGGTCTCGTGGATGCTGCTGCTGCCATTGCAGTCTGTGGTGATTAGCCTCGCTGAGGTGGTCAGCACCACTGTTAGTGTTCTTAAAGAATAATATCCTCCAAACACGGACCGTGTCTCCAACCATGCTAACTCAGGGACTGCTATTGTAGACTGTTTGATATTACATAAAACAATGACCGTTTCTTCAACCAGGTTAGCCCCAGGGAGTGATATTGTACAATCCCAGGGAGTGATATTGTACAATGTTTGCTATTACATTCAGTGCCTTGTAGAGGCTGTGTTGTGTCATAAAGGTATATGACACACTCCAGTGGTACTAAGTACCTGCACTATGCTTACATGTTCTACACACACACAGTCAAAAGTCCTGGTACAGTAAGGCATATAATGTTCCATCCACACTGGGTAAATGTTCCACCCACACACTCAATAATCCTCATCACTGTTATTGTTTGAGACACTTTATTACTAAGGACCGGTACTATGGTTACATGTTCTACACACACAGTCAAAAGTCCTGGTACGTAAGGCATATAATGTTCCACCCACACACTCAATAATCCTCATCACTGTTATTGTTTGAGACACTCTATTACTAAGGACCGGTACTATGGTTACATGGTCTACACACACACAGTCAAAAGTCCTGGTACAGTAAGGCATATAATGTTCCATCCACACTGGGTAAATGTTCCACCCACACACTCAATAATCCTCATCACTGTTATTGTTTGAGACACTTTATTACTAAGGACCGGTACTATGGTTACATGTTCTACACACACAGTCAAAAGTCCTGGTACGTAAGGCATATAATGTTCCACCCACACACTCAATAATCCTCATCACTGTTATTGTTTGAGACACTCTATTACTAAGGACCGGTACTATGGTTACATGGTCTACACACACACACACTCAATACTCCTCCTCACTGTTATTGTTTGAGACACTCTATTACTAAGGACCGGCACTATGGTTACATGGTCTACACACACACACTCAATACTCCTCATCACTGTCAACGTTTGATTCATAACACGCTTTCGTAAACAGATTCTTTGGTTTTGGCTTAGTACCTGGGCCCCTCGTGTGCTTCATATGGGAGGATTCACTAGCTTGGTGCTCAGTCAGAGTTGGATATAACTGTTTGGTGGTGCATTGCAAAGCGAGGCGTTGTTCCTGTGGATTGGTACAGTCAACCTCTCCATTATACTGCCGGACATGCTGCTGTGGCCGAGCATGACGATGTTGCTGCTGGGGATACAGATGATGCTCTAGAGGTTGAGGTGAATGCTGCGGCTGGGGAAGGTACTGAGGGAACCCATTCGTGAAGCTTCCTTCTTGGCTAGGTGGAGCTGAGGGGAGGGTTGGAGACACTGTATACAGGAGCCAGCCACTGGGTATATCGCCTAAGGGAAAAGTTTTTGTCTTGGGTTCACACAGACCCATGCGGATCATGCGGTTACTCATCATACCCTGCTGGTTGTATGTCGTCGGGCCAGCTGAAGTGATACAGTAACGAAACAACAGATATATGTAGTATCTGGATAATTTGCCAGGCTCGGATAATATCGGATCAGGGATAGGTGCTCCGCTGCGCGCAGTGCTACAGCATTCCATGTGATGGAGAGATTCCACATCACCTCTGGGTATATACAAGGTATCGGCTCTCTTCCACATATCTCTCAAGACCTGCAATGTCATCTGGAGAGTTTCTCCACTCTTCAACCCACTGTCTAGGAACAGACCCGTAGCTGGCGCTCCTGCCACGATCAGGCACTCAAACAGTGATACGGAAGCGTGTTCAGAGAACACGATCTCTCTACGAACCGAACCGTTCATCTCCTATTTACTACACCTGATATATTACAGATCAATAGCCTATGTCATAGATGTCAGGACTATCGAAAGGAAAATGGACCAGTTAACCTGTTGGGGATGAGGGCGCTGTTTAGGCTATTTATGCTAATTGGGTACTTTTTTTAAACGGCTTCCCACAAAATCCTTGATCGTACAATATGCATATTATTATTATTATTGGATAGAAAACAGTCTATAGTTTCTATAGGAGTTTAAATTTTGTCTCTAAGTGGAACAGAGCCCATTCTACAGCAATTTCCCTGACATGGATTCAGATTTCAGAAATGTTGGCCACTGTTCTGAAGTCAGTTAAAAAGGCACTGATTTTGCTATGACTATACGGACACTTCTTACGTCTGCCCCTGGATGCCTTTACGTGATGACGATTCCAATGGCGTCGATTGCGCGTTCACAGGCCCTACAAATGAAAAAACCCTGAAGCTAGTCATTCTTTTGGAGCTGCGTCATGCGCCTAGAGGACACCGGCCCGCACCTTTTCCAAGCATTAGTGAAGGGGGTAATATTACTCGGGTCATGTTTCTACTCGTTATGGGAGTTAAAAACATCATAAGGTAGTTAATTTAAAGCGTTTTATAGCAATTTATATCCGTTTAGTGCGATTTTGGGACATTTATTTTTGCAACGATGTGAATAGTTGGGCACGCTTTTCAGTTCATCCCGAACGCCGTTGGCATTTCCACATGGCAAGAGGACAGCTTTCCACCAAAAGACGATTTCTCCCAAGAAAGGATCCTTTGCCCAAGATACTGATGGAAGAACAGCTCAAAGTAGGACATTTTTATTATGATAAATCGTGTTTCTGTCGAAACATTTTAGTGGCTTAGGACGCCATGTTTTTTGACGTAGCTTCGCTTGGCGCAAACTGTATTGAAAAGTAAGGATAAATTAAAAAATGTAATAACGCAATTGTATTAAGAATTAAATTGTCTATCAATCCCTGTCCACCCTATATTTTTTAGTCACGTTTATGAGTATTTATGTATAAGAGTAGATCACTGTCTAAGTGGCGCAAGGAAATTTTCTGACCAGCTGAGCTAAATTTCACATTGTATAACCATGATTTTGGTGGCTAAATATAAACATTTGCGATCAAACTGTATATGCATGTTGTAATGTGATGTTACAGGAGTGTCATCGGAAGAATTCTGAGAAGGTTAGTGAAAAAATTAATATCTTTTGGCGATGTTGACTTTTATCGCTCACTTTGGCTAGAATCAATGCTGGGCTGCTATGTGGTATGTGCTATGCTAATATAACGATTTATTGTGTTTTCGCTGTAAGACACTTAGAAAATCTGAAATATTGTCTGTATTCACAGGATCTGTGTCTTTCGATTCGTGTATGCTGTGTATTTTTACGAAATGTTTGATGATTAGTAAGTAGGTAAACACGTTGCTCTAAGTAGTTTTTCTATTCCATTTGTGACGGTGGGTGCAATTGTAACCTATGCCATCTACCTGAAATATGCACTTTTTTCTAACAAAACCTATCCCATACCATAAATATGTTATCAGACTGTCATCTAATGAGTTTTTTTGTTGGTTAGGGGCTATAAATATCTTAGTTTAGCCGAATTGGTGATGGCTACTGGTGTTGGTGGACAAATAAAAGATGGTGGATTATGCTAATGTGTTTTTAGGTAATAGATGTACATGTTTACATATTGTGTCTTCCCTGTAAAACATTTTAAAAATCGGACATGTTGACTGGATTCACAAGATCTGTGTCTTTCATTAGCTGTATTGGACTTTAATGTGTGAAAGTTAAATATTTAAAAAAAATATTTTTTTTGAATTTCGCGGCACTGGTTTTTCAGTGGGGGGGGGGGGAGTGCCGCTAGCGGCACACTCATCCTAGAAAGGTTAAGGAACCAAACCATAAGCAATGCCGAAAGGTTGATAGGACTGGTAGAGCGTTACAATTTGTTTCACGTTAAGACCTTGTGTTATAACGATGTTCAAAGCGTGCTGGTGTGGCTTGGCGTAAAACCTGAACGCTTCACCTTCAGACAGAACGAGGACACGGTAACAGTTCTCAACAATGTTATCACAGAGCATAGTCTCACAACTGTCGGAGTGGTGAGCATCTCAGACGAACCTCAGCTAGAGGGTAAGGATCGCGTAGTGGTATACATAAAACGCCACTCGGCACCAGCGATCATGATGAGCTGTAAATACGACTCAATCGTATTGTTCAGGGTGATAAAATGCAGTGCGAGTGCCCCTTACTCTCCGAGGATTGCCAAGTTGATGAAGGAAACACAGACCTCAGTCCACAAACTCAGGACGCCCATATTCCCGACATTTGCGAGTGCTACACTTGAGGACATCGAAGCAATGCCTCAGCAGGAACATCCAGTGATAGATGGCTGCTCGACTATGAGCTACAAGACAACTACACCTAGGACAGCCAAAGTGACCATAGACAAATTTGGGCGAATATACAAGCCTCTAAGCCCTACCGCAAGCGCACATCACTGGAGCATCTACGCTAACATATCAGGGCCGAGGGGGTCGAAATGTGACTTTGACATAGAAGACCTGGTATCCAGACCGGACATGGTGCTAGGTCGAGGAGGCTTTGGGGTGACGGTTCAAGTTAACGATCACCTAGTTGCAAAGACCAACCTTTTTCCGGAAATGGTGGACTGGAGTGTTCCTTTCATAGACAATGAATTTAGTCGCTACGCGCACATTGCCTCGCAGGTGGAGGAGGTGATGATCGGCGTGTCAATTAAACACCCCAACATCCTCCGCACGTTCGGAGGCTTTTGGTGTGACATTGCCGGCTATCAATTGGGAGGTAGAGCAGTTGTAGTCATGGAACGAGCACTGTTCTCGCTACAGGAGTTCATGTGGCGTATACAAAATGCCTCAGTGGTCCCCTTAGTAGAACTGGACACTCTCCGGGGGCTTGAATACTTGCGATCGAGAACCATCCAGCACAGGGACTTCACGCACAGGAACGTCTTGGTCTGTCACCAGCCTGATAGAAATACAATACCATTTGCTTTCAAGATCAGCGACTTTGGCACATCATGCAACTTCTCTACCCCAGATCAGCCTCGGGGCAACCGCACTAACATGGCTCCCGAAGTGCTGTGGTGCTTGAACTCGGCCATGGGGAGCGACATATTCAGCTGGTACCTTGTGATGTGGGAGTTACACAGCGGCTCGCCCTTGTTCCAATACAAAGGTTCGGACAACGATTATTGTAAGATGACATACGCTGCCAATCTATCCGATATGGTAGGGGTTTACAGACCGGATGACAATGAGACTTTGGACATACGCTACATGAGATCGATAGACGCTAGCTCCCTCCAAGCGAAATACAAACACACAAGGCCCAGCGCGGGGACTATACGCCATAAACTCTCTGCCATTGGCTCCAAGATAGTGGACAAAGCTTTTGTCCATATGGGAGTGCTATGCATTACCCTGTTTCCTCAAGAGAGATGGTCTCCTTCCACACTGCTTAATCTCAAACGATACCAGTGTTTGGCGATAGATGTCAAGGATGCTCAGACACCTTCCACACAGATGCCCTTGTCCGTACAGGTAGGGAACTACAGGTCAACCGACATGATAGTGGCCAAGGACTGTGTCCCCAAGGACCTCACTAAACTTGTGGAAGAGAGATCGGCGACTCAATCCCCGGTTACAGTGATCGGGTCCGATCCCAAAGTGTACTACGGAATAGACCTTATCAGGTTGGCTCCTGATCTTATCCAGCCGTACAGTTGGTACTCGAGCAAAGCCACGGAGCTCGAATGTCTATACAAGAGCAAGTATAGCAAACGCAAGGTTGCTGAAACAGACATTCGGGCCGGGGTCAGACCTGCCAAGATGGCTCCCGGGGTGTACGTAGATAATCCAGACGAGGGTACTTCGAACCAACACCGTCCACAGCATCAGCTCCATCCTCACCCGTCCGTCATAATAGATGTGAAACAGACACACAAACTGACAGATGAACTTCATCCTGTCCAACCCAAGGAGGCTTACGGTATGGAATACTCGGTCACAACGGATGCGGAGCACGTGTCAAGGGATGTATCTCTCCAGGATTTGAATAACATTGAATGGAGTGGGAACTTGACAGAAATGTTGAGCTGTAGCAATTTGGGTGATGAGATAGTCAACAATGGCAATTGTAATATAGCGCCTGTGGGCGATAGCTCTAACAAGGCTCTAGACCTCACCATAGGCCAAGCGGGAGCCAGTGTGAACAACCTCATCGTCAGGCCGTCCCAGGGGCCCATTACTGAAGCCAGTGGCGAGGATGCATCGAACCCACCCAGTAGCATACTGGCCGCCGTCGGGGATGCTATACAGGGTAGGGTGAATAATATGAGAGGCAAGATGATCAAGGCTCTAGACCTCACCGTAGGCCAAGCGGGAGCCAGTGTGGACAACCACATTGTCAGCCAGTGCAAGGGGAACAGTGCTGACGCTAGTGGCGAGGGTACGCGGAAACCACCCAGCAGCATACCGGCAACAGAGCCAGTACAGGATATCGGTGATGATATAGAGGGTAGGGTGAGTATGAGAGGCAAGAGGATCGAGGGGGAGATAAACACAACCATGGTCATTCTGAAGAGTACCAACGAGAAGGAGATAGCACGCTTCAAAGACAGCGTGGTCATCCAGTCACAGAGCATGACCCAAATGCACCCTGGTATATTTGCTGGTCCAAGAAATGGATTGTGTAAGTGTTCTATGCGCAAGGATGTGTTCATCTTCCAATACGCTCAGTTGTTCGATGACTGCAAGCAGGTGTGTAACTGGACCGTCGCAGACTCACCTAACTCTGTATACGCTTTTCTGCTACAAGTGTTTCTCACGCTCAAGGCGGCCCTAGATATGCGGTTGCTGCCTACTCACATGACCGAATGGAGATATATCCTTATCGGCAAAGGAGCTGTGATGATCGACATTGTCCCTTATCTGAGCAGGAACTTCAACAAGCCATTGGCCTCGATGTTCAGTGACCAATGTAAGAACTTGACCGGTCTCTGTACTACTATGGTGTCAAAGCACTTACCGGACTCGAACCTGTGCAAATGGCTTTGCAATCCCAGTACTGCCACGTCTACCTCGCAGGTACTGACCGAGTCGATCGAGTGGTTGCGCCAATTCAATAACGACGAAAGGACAAGTCCACACCTCTTAACTCTACCTGGTAGATACTTCACGTTCAGAGATTACACGTCCGAAATACCAGACTGGCTGACATACTTGGGTGGGGAAGAAGACCCTCGTAATAAAAGCAGCGGCAAACTGCTGGTATACGGAGAACCTCAGCCTTACAGAGGCAACCAGACAGCAGAAGGCCCGGGTGATTCTAAGCTGAGTACCCTGGTTAGGAACATAGTGCTAAGGATGAGGGTGAAGATATTCGGATCATCTAGGCTGGAAGTGACGACATTAGATTGTACGCAGGGTTTGACAAAGGTGACTCTGAACTTCTCTGCCCTCTCTGGGGTTGTCAGGATAGATCAACTGGAACGGTCAAAGTTACTGACTGACGACGGTAGCTGTTTCACACACGACTTAGTGTCCCGTATCGATTCCAAGTGGGCCCCTGTGATATTGTTCACAAAGTGTAAGCGACAGGGACCCGTGCAGGAGTTCACGCTCGACTATTACAAGATGACAATACTCCTGGTTCTAATGAACCCCGAGGGGTCTGTGTTATCTCTCAGAGAGCTGTTCAATAGCGTGAGGACATTCAGCGTGACTGAGTACTAAATGTCGTAAAGTACTGGATATCCTAAACTGCCGTCGACTGGGTCACATCGGAATCTGTGTCGTTGTTCTGCCAAGGCTGATTGGTCTCCCTGTCCACCTTACACTATGCGCGGCTTGATCAATTACGGGGCTTACTGCAGCATCAACAGCGTTGTCCAAGTGCTGTGTGGGACACGTGAGCTACGGGACATCATTCGGCTGGTCGATGGTCAAGATCCCCGGTCTCCTAATACGGTGGCAGTGAGGCTTAGGTGTCTCATCTACGATATGACCAAAGGCAACATGTCACCGTGTGATCCGAGCTTACTAGTAAACGCAATGACATTGTACAGAGGAGCCCCTTTCGATGTTCAGGAGGACTCAGACGTGGTCTTCAAGTGCATCATCAACGCTCTAGCAGACGACTGTGGGATAGCTAAGAGGATAGGTTCTCTGTGGGACATTGAGAACGAGGACCGTGTGCGCTGCCTCCGTTGTAACACAGTCCAGTCCACACTCAATAAGTCCAACTCGATCACCGTCTTGATAGGTGATAATCTCCCCACAGAGCTGCAGGACTATATCAAACTGTACACTGACATCACGTTCACCACCTGTGACTGCCATTGTACACACTGCCACACAGGAACTCAGGTTGAAATCACCAGCAAGGTAGTGACATTGCCGCAGGTTGTGTGTATGAGGATCGAACGTGTTAGGAACATTGGCAGAGATACCACTGATATAGTCAAGACAGGCACAAGGTTTGCTTTCCCTGAGACACTGGACCTGAAATATATCATGAAAGACCCTGAAGCACCGGTAGCTACTGTATACAAGCTGTATGCTGTTGTAGCCCACCGTGGCACTCACTACTGTGGACATTACACAGCTTATGTGCGAGACGACAAAGATATTTGGTATCTCGCAGACGACTCTCATGTCAGAGTGTGCTCTTGGGAAGATGTCAAGTCAACCTACGAAGCTGGATCTATGCTATACAATGGCGTAGCTTACATGCTCATGTACCATAAACAGCTACCCCACTGTGTGTGACATGAAGGTTCTGTACATATGTAATACTATCTATCAGTGTGTACCTTGTATTTCCTTGGATCAACTAATAAAGGTGTGATGAAAGTACCATTGTAAGCGTCCAGAGTTATATTATAGAAGGGCTATAATTACATGCAGGTGAAAACAGAGGCAAAGACAAACACAAATAGATCCTGATACATGTACCGTGTTTAACTCAAGTTTATTATGTCATACAAGGATGGGTATACCTTTCGGTATAGGGCAGTCACACAGGTTAACATATTTCCATATCAAAGTAAACACATTGGTATCATTTCCTTACAAGATACCTATCCAGGGTATTGACAACAACCTTGGGTTCCTCCTCTTTATACCTCAAGGTTGAATACGTAGCTGACAGCACTGCTGAAGACGTACACGGTTCGTCTAACTGCGAGACAGAGACACTGTTAGCCAGCCCCTCTAAATACCGTATAACGTAAGCACTTTTCGGCCCACGTACAGGCTGCTTCTTTATTATATGGGAAGACATAACTGTTATCACATAGACACAAAATATTCAGTTTCAGCAGAGTCCGTTTCAGATCCGCTACACCTTGCCCTTGCAGGTTTTTTGTCCAGTTGATCATTAAAGTCCAATTCGGAATCGTCCTCTGACTGAGACCCCGTGTTCTCTTCTGACTGGCACTCTGACTTGGCAGCGCATGTAGGCTCGGCACGATGGGTATGGTGATCCTCTCCGTATTCCTCCTGATCCGAACACTCGTGTTGAGTGGTGTCCGCTAGCCAGGCAGCTTGATCAGTAACCCTGGCTGCCTTCCCGGCCTCTACATGTAATCTGTGTACTTTGACTTGTGACACATCCGACCTCCGATGTGAACCTGAAAATCCTGGGAGGTTGGCCAGTTGCTGGGGTTTGGAAACGTCGGCTCCTGGGTTGTCAAGGTTCTCCCGGGGCCTATTGACAAGCGGGCTTTTTTGTATCTTCTTAGGCGTGCATATGTCCTCCTGCTCTGAGTCGGTATAGATAACTGGAGAGCGAGTGCCTTTTGACTTGGAACAAGGCACCCTTTTTATACTTTGCCGAGTGGGTCCCTCCCCTTGGTAGTCGTCCTCATCTTCTTCAGGAACGGACAGTTTCTTTTTGTATTGGTGTGAATCTCGATTGTGGGTTTGTATCCGCTTAGTGGTCTTTACAGTTTCACACCTTGTGTTAGACTTGTCCAGTCTCTTTTTAGCACAGGCTTTATCTTTCCTTCCTACGAACTTGAGATTCGTCTCTTTACACCCCTTGTCCCTCCTGCTCCTTTTAGATTCTCTCTTGTGATGCCAGCGGTTGGCTTTTGTGAGTTTGACACGCTTGTAATCTTGCTTTATAGAATCGTCCGAGTCGGATAGCAGTGCGCGCTTACAGATGTTCCTTTCCTCTCTCAACCCACTACAGCTAGGCTTAGAGGTATGGGCATCCTGTTCGGACTCTTGTTCGGACTCTGACTGTGACCAGCTGTTGTGCCTATATCTCCGCTTAACATTCTTGGTTTTAGACTTAGCCACTTTTGCCCTCTTTTTCACCTGAGCACAGAATGCATCATCCTCCTCTTCCTCTTCGCTGCTTTGTTCTTCAACAGTAGATCGGTCATCTATGAATGGGTCACTGTAATCGTATTCGTCAAGGGTCTCGCTGTCGTCGTAGCCCATTGTAGCCTCCAACTCGTCACCGGGGATGTTACTTTCATCCACATTACACTCTTCCTCCTCTTCACTGGAGACTTCCTCGGCCTGGCTCAGCCAAGGGTGGTCATCGTCGCCACTGTACTTGGGTTGCCTTCTGTTCTCTGTTGATTGTTGGTATTTTAGGAAACCCTTCCACCAGGATGACTTTATACCCAATGACCTTTTTGACTGATGAGCGGAGCGATCCCGATTTACCACTTTGGTCTTGTGAAAAGGCCTTTCTTTCTTAGTAGATTTGCCAATAATGTGTGTGCTACCCGAATCATTTTTCTTCCTCTCAGCTCCAGGCTTAATCTCTCTGGACAGTTTGGCCACCGGTTGCGCTGAATCATCCCCCGGTTGACACCAGGTACCCTGGAAGGATAGTGCCATCTTGCGTCTCCAGTTGTTGGTGGACATAGCCTCTAAGGTATCAATCAGGGCTTTGCTGAGTCTGTCCTGCAAGCCGTGGCTCTGAAGTGTATTTACAATGGTTCGGTTGTTGCTGACCCAATTGGTGAGGATGTCCCCGTGTCTTTTGTCCAAAAGGGTGTTATCCAATCCGAGGAGAGTACAAACAGCATCTCTCCTGAGACTTTCCTCTTTCAACCAAGGTTCACTCAGCAGTAGAGTGGGAAGGTTCTTGATCCACGTCAAAATGGGAATTGTTTCAGGTGTGACTATAGAGTAACAAGTGTCAGTCTTCTCACTGTCACCATGTCCAGTTTCGTCTTCGCTGTGATCGTCGACATGAGCCGGACTCTTAGAGGACACATCAGGGTCTTGCACTTGGGTAGAGTGTGGTGAGGATGATCCGCTCTCCGGATCACACCTCTCTCCCTCTCCTACCTTCTGGTATTTCTTTAATTTGTTGAGACAAGTGCGGAGTTTTACAAATAGCACTTTGGCAGTGGCATACATCTGTACCAAGTCCTTGTCCTTGATCTTGTTTGTATCATGTTTGATCAGGGATTGCCAGGTCTTCTGGGATTTGGCTACATTGTTGGGTGTGTGGGGGTTGAACAACTCTTCACATGCTGAAGCCATTTCGAGATTTCCATCGTTACCATATCTCTGTCGCATGTATCTGGACGTAATTTGAGCCAACTCTAACCAGTCCTTCCTCATCTGCTGCTCCACCATACTGGCACGCTTCTTATTTACGGCCGTGTGAATGATCTTGTCAGAGTTGTACGTGTCCCAGAACCGTACGTAATCTTTCACCTTCTGAAGCGGGCAATATAGTAGCTCTGCCACGGCAAACGCGTTGGGGATCTTACAGTCCATATATATAATGGCCAATTCTACCACTTCCACCATGATAGGGTCACTAATCATACTCTCCACGTGCTTTGGTATGTAATTGCACCAGCTGGTTGGATTCACACGCTTGATGAACGCTGCCAATGCGGGATTGTGTATCTCCTGATACATTTCGGGCCCGGTGATAAACGTGTCTCTCCCAAGCTCCTTTAGCGTGTCATTCCAACAGCTCACCAGCTCACCATTGCCCTTGACGCACGATTGCTTCACGGCCCTGCAAAACCTCACAGTAGTAGACACGTACAATTCAGGAGCCAGATCCTGGCCCTTTCTCAGTACGACAACAGGTACCAGGTTCACCCGCTTGCCATCCAGGAACTTGCTGCTCCTTCTGAAGTAGACAGTACGAGTAGCATGGTTCTCATAATGGAAGTGCTTTAGGTCACATATCACTTCATTTTCCGTGAAACAATCAACCCTTGTCTCCCTCTTTTTCTTCATCATGTCAGCCGAAGCAGTGCCTACTACGCAGCACATGGGGGCTATCTCTTCCATGTGAGAGACTAGAACCTGGGTGGACATTGTATTGTCCTCCGTGAGTAACAACTGGACAGGCTGAATCTGTTGAAAGGAAGGCGTGAGTGCTGTGGAGTGAGTGGGCACCTCCAGGGTCAAGTCCCAAAACTCGAACATGCTACCAGTGACACTTTTCAGCAACTCCAGGCTCCCGAGTCCCGGGACAAACAGTACCTCTTGGACGAAGTATGACTTGCCATTGACTTTCCCGTTTGTCGGGAAGCCAACGGTGTAGGTTCCAATCATGGACCTGTTCCTGTCGCAGTAGACAAAATTGTGTTTTTCAGAGTACTGTGTGACCACTGGAATCACCTTCTTACCCTTGGGACTTATCAGTTCTTTAGTCGGTATATAGAAGTTTGTGTAGTTACCGTATGCCAGTAGCACGTGCTTGAGACCAGCCTTGTCTAGACCTGACATAGAGTCAACGCCTGTACCACTTTCAATGTCCACTAGGTCCATCAGCGCAAGCAATAACAAGCACGACGGTTGTTGTTGTATGTTGTTAGAGTCCTTGATTACCATATCCCTGATAATCTTATGGATTGTTTTTGGTTTGTACCTTTTCTCTCTCTCCGAAAGTGCCTGTTGCTTACACATCATCAGGTCGACCACTTTATCAAACAGTCCTTGTGTACTTTTACAAGTGAACACATCTTTGTAATCCGATTTGTAATACCAAGGAGGGTGGTCTGCCACAATATATTTTGTGGTTACACCGGCCATGGTCGGTATGTTCAGTATCTATCGATGTCTATCACTTCTTATAGACAGTTCTTGTGTTTCATATGAACCAGCCTTTAAACAACTGGTGGCCCACTGTAGTCAATTGGGTAGAATGGGAGCCTGTTAGACCTCTCTCAAAGTCTCCAGAGTTGTGAAGTGGATATGCCTTGCGTAAGGGCTTTTACATGGCAGTTTGTAGTGACATCACCTACCACTGGCTGGATAAAATAACCTTCAACCACAGTAACTCAACACTGTTTGCTACAGCTGAGCTATCTAAGCATGACTCATGTTTCCAAACCGAGTTCAAATATCCAACAGAGACCAATACTATCTATCCACCCGTGGCTCCTGTTTCCAACGGGGCAATGTCTCATGTTTCCAAACCTAGTTCAAATATCCAACAGAGACAAATCCCATCTATCCAAACATGGCTCATCTGTCCAATGCCACTGTTTCGGGCTATTTTCCCTCCCACCTTATTTCTAGCTTTTCCTCTCTCTCTCTCTCTGCCTCTGGCTCAATTTAGGGCTTTATTCCCTCCCACCCTTTTTTTTAGCTTTCTTCTCTCTCTCTCTCCTATGTCTGCCTCTGGCTCAATTTAGGGCATTATTCCCTCCCACCCTTTTTTTAGCTTTCTCTCGCTCTCACTGTCCCTACTGTCCCTGACTCTACTCATGGTTCCAAACCGAGTTCAAATGTCCAACCGAGACAAATCCTATCTATCCAACAGTGGCTCGTGTTTCCAACGGGGCCTTGGCTAATGTTTCCAAACCGAGTTCAAATGTCCAACCGAGACAAATACTATCTATCCAACCGTGGCTCCTGTTTCCAACGGGGCCATGTCTCATGTTTCCAAACCGAGTTCAAATATCCAACAGAGACAAATCCCATCTATCCAAACATGGCTCATCTGTCCAATGTCACTGTTTCGGGCTATTTTCCCTCCCACCTTTTTTCTAGCTTTTCCTCTCTCTCTCTCTGCCTCTGGCTCAATTTAGGGCTTTATTCCCTCCCACCCTTTTTTTTTGCTTTCTCTCGCTCTCACTGTCCCTACTGTCCCTGCCTCTACTCATGGTTCCAAACCGAGTTCAAATGTCCAACCGAGACAAATCCTATCTATCCAACAGTGGCTCGTGTTTCCAACGGGGCCTTGGCTAATGTTTCCAAACTGAGTTCAAGTATCCAACAGAGACAAATCCCATCTATCCAAACATGGCTCATCTGTCCAATGTCACTGTTTTGGGCTATTTTCCCTCCCGGGAGCCGATCGGGCCCGACGTTGCCTGTTTCGGAGTGCCTCGGGGCTCCTGTTTTTACCTCGCACTTGGAAAAAGTTGACGGCTCGAGTTTAAGATCGAGACCGTTTTCATCTGTCCAACCGTCACGGGGAGCCGATTGGGCTATTTTCCCTCCCACCTTTTCATTGCTTTCTCTCTCTCTCTCTCACTCGCCCTATTTCTGCCTCCAGCTCAATTTAGGGCTATTTTCCCTCCCACCTTTTTCTAGCTTTCTCTCTCTCTCTCTCACTCGCCCTATTTCTGCCTCTTGCTCAATTTAGGGCTATTTTCCCTCCCACCCTTCTTCTAACTTTCCCTCTCTCACTCTCCATATTTCTGTCCCTGGCTCAATTTAGGGCTATTTTCCCTCCCACCTTTTTCTAGCTTTCTCTCTCTCTCTCACTCGCCCTATTTCTCCCTCTTGCTCAATTTAGGGCTATTTTCCCTCCCACCTTTTTCTAGCTTTCTCTCTCTCTCTCTCACTCGCCCTATTTCTCCCTCTTGCTCAATTTAGGGCTATTTTCCCTCCCACCTTTTTCTAGCTTTCTCTCTCTCTCTCTCTCACTCGCCCTATTTCTCCCTCTTGCTCAATTTAGGGCTATTTTCCCTCCCACCTTTTTCTAGCTTTCTCTCTCTCTCTCACTCGCCCTATTTCTTCCTCCAGCTCAATTTAGGGCTATTTTCCCTCCCACCTTTTTCTAGCTTTCTCTCTCTCTGTCACTCGCCCTATTTCTGCCTCTTGCTCAATTTAGGGCTATTTTCCCTCCCACCCTTCTTCTAACTTTCCCTCTCTCACCCTCCATATTTCTGTCCCTGGCTCAATAATTTGCCTGTTTCGGAGGGCTGTGGGGCTCCCGTGTCTACCTCGCACTTGGAAAAAAAGTTGAACGCTCGAGTTTAAAATCGAGACCGTTTTCATCTGTCCAACCGTCACGAGGAGCCGATCGGGCCCGACGTTGCCTGTTTCGGATGGCCTCGGGGCTCCCGTGTTACCTCGCTCTTGGAAAATGTTGACGGCTCGTGTTTAAAATCGAGACCGTTTTCATTTGTCCAACCGTCACGAGGAGCCGATCGGGCCCGACGTTGCCTGTTTCGGAGGGCTGTGGGGCTCCCGTGTTTACCTCGCACTTGGAAAAAATTGACGGCTCGAGTTTAAAATCGAGACCGTTTTCATTTGTCCAACCGTCACGAGGAGCCGATCGGGCCCGACGTTGCCTGTTTTGGAGGGCCTCGGGGCTCCCGTGTCTACCTGGCACTTGGAAAAAGTTGACGGCTCGAGTTGAAAATCGAGACCATTTCCATTTGTCCAACCGTCACGGGGAGCCGATTGGGCTATTTTCCCTCCCACCTTTCTCTAGCTTTCTCTCTCTCTCTCACTCGCCCTATTTCTACCTCCAGCTCAATTTAGGGCTATTTTCCCTCCCACCTTTTTCTAGCTTTCTCTCTCTCTCTGTCACTCGCCCTATTTCTGCCTCTTGCTCAATTTAGGGCTATTTTCCCTCCCACCCTTCTTCTAACTTTCCCTCTCTCACCCTCCGTATTTCTGTCCCTGGCTCAATAATTTGCCTGTTTCGGAGGGCCTCGGGGCTCCTGTGTCTACCTCGCTCTTGGAAAATGTTGACGGCTCGTGTTTAAAATCGAGACCGTTTTCATCTGTCCAACCGTCACGAGGAGCCGATCGGGCCCGACGTTGCCTGTTTCGGAGGGCTGTGGGGCTCCCGTGTTTACCTCGCACTTGGAAAAAATTGACGGCTCGAGTTTAAAATCGAGGTCGTTTTCATCTGTCCAACCGTCACGAGGAGCCGATCGGGCCCGACGTTGCCTGTTTCGGATGGCCTCGGGGCTCCCGTGTTTACCTGGCACTTGGAAAAAGTTGAACGCTCGAGTTTAAAATCGAGACCGTTTTCATCTGTCCAACCGTCACGGGGAGCCGATTGGGCTATTTTCCCTCCCACCTTTTCATTGCTTTCTCTCTCTCTCTCACTCGCCCTATTTCTTCCTCCAGCTCAATTTAGGGCTATTTTCCCTCCCACCTTTTTCTAGCTTTCTCTCTCTCTCTCTGTCACTCGCACTATTTCTGCCTCTTGCTCAATTTAGGGCTATTTTCCCTCCCACCCTTCTTCTAACTTTCCCTCTCTCACCCTCCGTATTTCTGTCCCTGGCTCAATAATTTGCCTGTTTCGGAGGGCCTCGGGGCTCCTGTGTCTACCTCGCTCTTGGAAAATGTTGACGGCTCGTGTTTAAAATCGAGACCGTTTTCATCTGTCCAACCGTCACGAGGAGCCGATCGGGCCCGACGTTGCCTGTTTCGGAGGGCTGTGGGGCTCCCGTGTTTACCTCGCACTTGGAAAAAATTGACGGCTCGAGTTTAAAATCGAGACCGTTTTCATTTGTCCAACCGTCACGAGGAGCCGATCGGGCCCGACGTTGCCTGTTTCGGAGGGCTGTGGGGCTCCCGTGTCTACCTCGCACTTGGAAAAAGTTGACGGCTCGAGTTTAAAATCGAGACCGTTTTCATCTGTCCAACCGTCACGGGGAGCCGATTGGGCTATTTTCCCTCCCACCTTTTCATTGCTTTCTCTCTCTCTCTCTCACTCGCCCTATTTCTGCCTCCAGCTCAATTTAGGGCTATTTTCCCTCCCACCTTTTTCTAGCTTTCTCTCTCTCTCTCTCACTCGCCCTATTTCTCCCTCTTGCTCAATTTAGGGCTATTTTCCCTCCCACCTTTTTCTAGCTTTCTCTCTCTCTCTCACTCGCCCTATTTCTCCCTCTTGCTCAATTTAGGGCTATTTTCCCTCCCACCTTTTTCTAGCTTTCTCTCTCTCTCTCTCACTCGCCCTATTTCTCCCTCTTGCTCAATTTAGGGCTATTTTCCCTCCCACCTTTTTCATTGCTTTCTCTCTCTCTCTCTCTCTCGCCCTATTTCTTCCTCCAGCTCAATTTAGGGCTATTTTCCCTCCCACCTTTTTCTAGCTTTCTCTCTCTCTCTGTCACTCGCCCTATTTCTCCCTCTTGCTCAATTTAGGGCTATTTTCCCTCCCACCCTTCTTCTAACTTTCCCTCTCTCACTCTCCATATTTCTGTCCCTGGCTCAATAATTTGCCTGTTTTGGAGGGCCTCGGGGCTCCCGTGTCCACCTCGCACTTGGAAAAAGTTGAACGCTCGAGTTTAAAATCGAGACCGTTTTCATCTGTCCAACCGTCACGAGGAGCCGATCGGGCCCGACGTTGCCTGTTTCGGATGGCCTCGGGGCTCCCGTGTCTACCTCGCTCTTGGAAAATGTTGACGGCTCGTGTTTAAAATCGAGACCGTTTTCATTTGTCCAACCGTCACGAGGAGCCGATCGGGCCCGACGTTGCCTGTTTCGGAGGGCTGTGGGGCTCCCGTGTTTACCTCGCACTTGGAAAAAATTGACGGCTCGAGTTTAAAATCGAGACCGTTTTCATTTGTCCAACCGTCACGAGGAGCCGATCGGGCCCGACGTTGCCTGTTTTGGAGGGCCTCGGGGCTCCCGTGTCCACCTGGCACTTGGAAAAAGTTGACGGCTCGAGTTGAAAATCGAGACCATTTCCATTTGTCCAACCGTCACGGGGAGCCGATTGGGCTATTTTCCCTCCCACCTTTCTCTAGCTTTCTCTCTCTCTCTCACTCGCCCTATTTCTACCTCCAGCTCAATTTAGGGCTATTTTCCCTCCCACCTTTTTCTAGCTTTCTCTCTCTCTCTGTCACTCGCCCTATTTCTGCCTCTTGCTCAATTTAGGGCTATTTTCCCTCCCACCCTTCTTCTAACTTTCCCTCTCTCACCCTCCGTATTTCTGTCCCTGGCTCAATAATTTGCCTGTTTCGGAGGGCCTCGGGGCTCCTGTGTCTACCTCGCTCTTGGAAAATGTTGACGGCTCGTGTTTAAAATCGAGACCGTTTTCATCTGTCCAACCGTCACGAGGAGCCGATCGGGCCCGACGTTGCCTGTTTCGGAGGGCTGTGGGGCTCCCGTGTTTACCTCGCACTTGGAAAAAATTGACGGCTCGAGTTTAAAATCGAGGTCGTTTTCATCTGTCCAACCGTCACGAGGAGCCGATCGGGCCCGACGTTGCCTGTTTCGGATGGCCTCGGGGCTCCCGTGTCCACCTGGCACTTGGAAAAAGTTGAACGCTCGAGTTTAAAATCGAGACCGTTTTCATCTGTCCAACCGTCACGGGGAGCCGATTGGGCTATTTTCCCTCCCACCTTTTCATTGCTTTCTCTCTCTCTCTCTCACTCGCCCTATT
Organism: Salvelinus namaycush; assembly: GCF_016432855.1. Taxonomy (NCBI): domain Eukaryota; kingdom Metazoa; phylum Chordata; class Actinopteri; order Salmoniformes; family Salmonidae; genus Salvelinus; species Salvelinus namaycush. Next base: position 2,953 of record NW_024060447.1, on the reverse strand, counting down.
TCTTCCTCCAGCTCAATTTAGGGCTATTTTCCCTCCCACCTTTTTCTAGCTTTCTCTCTCTCTGTCACTCGCCCTATTTCTGCCTCTTGCTCAATTTAGGGCTATTTTCCCTCCCACCCTTCTTCTAACTTTCCCTCTCTCACCCTCCATATTTCTGTCCCTGGCTCAATAATTTGCCTGTTTCGGAGGGCTGTGGGGCTCCCGTGTCTACCTCGCACTTGGAAAAAAAGTTGAACGCTCGAGTTTAAAATCGAGACCGTTTTCATCTGTCCAACCGTCACGAGGAGCCGATCGGGCCCGACGTTGCCTGTTTCGGATGGCCTCGGGGCTCCTGTGTCTACCTGGCACTTGGAAAAAGTTGAACGCTCGAGTTTAAAATCGAGACCGTTTTCATCTGTCCAACCGTCACGAGGAGCCGATCGGGCCCGACGTTGCCTGTTTTGGAGGGCCTCGGGGCTCCCGTGTCTACCTGGCACTTGGAAAATGTTGACGGCTCGTGTTTAAAATCGAGACCGTTTTCATTTGTCCAACCGTCACGAGGAGCCGATCGGGCCCGACGTTGCCTGTTTCGGAGGGCTGTGGGGCTCCCGTGTCCACCTCGCACTTGGAAAAAGTTGACGGCTCGAGTTTAAAATCGAGACCGTTTTCATCTGTCCAACCGTCACGGGGAGCCGATTGGGCTATTTTCCCTCCCACCTTTTCATTGCTTTCTCTCTCTCTCTCTCACTCGCCCTATTTCTGCCTCCAGCTCAATTTAGGGCTATTTTCCCTCCCACCTTTTTCTAGCTTTCTCTCTCTCTCTCTCACTCGCCCTATTTCTCCCTCTTGCTCAATTTAGGGCTATTTTCCCTCCCACCTTTTTCTAGCTTTCTCTCTCTCTCTCACTCGCCCTATTTCTCCCTCTTGCTCAATTTAGGGCTATTTTCCCTCCCACCTTTTTCTAGCTTTCTCTCTCTCTCTCTCACTCGCCCTATTTCTCCCTCTTGCTCAATTTAGGGCTATTTTCCCTCCCACCTTTTTCATTGCTTTCTCTCTCTCTCTCTCTCTCGCCCTATTTCTTCCTCCAGCTCAATTTAGGGCTATTTTCCCTCCCACCTTTTTCTAGCTTTCTCTCTCTCTCTGTCACTCGCCCTATTTCTCCCTCTTGCTCAATTTAGGGCTATTTTCCCTCCCACCCTTCTTCTAACTTTCCCTCTCTCACTCTCCATATTTCTGTCCCTGGCTCAATAATTTGCCTGTTTTGGAGGGCCTCGGGGCTCCCGTGTCCACCTCGCACTTGGAAAAAGTTGAACGCTCGAGTTTAAAATCGAGACCGTTTTCATCTGTCCAACCGTCACGAGGAGCCGATCGGGCCCGACGTTGCCTGTTTCGGATGGCCTCGGGGCTCCCGTGTCTACCTCGCTCTTGGAAAATGTTGACGGCTCGTGTTTAAAATCGAGACCGTTTTCATTTGTCCAACCGTCACGAGGAGCCGATCGGGCCCGACGTTGCCTGTTTCGGAGGGCTGTGGGGCTCCCGTGTTTACCTCGCACTTGGAAAAAATTGACGGCTCGAGTTTAAAATCGAGACCGTTTTCATTTGTCCAACCGTCACGAGGAGCCGATCGGGCCCGACGTTGCCTGTTTTGGAGGGCCTCGGGGCTCCCGTGTTGACCTCGCACTTGGAAAAAGTTGACGGCTCGAGTTGAAAATCGAGACCATTTCCATTTGTCCAACCGTCACGGGGAGCCGATTGGGCTATTTTCCCTCCCACCTTTTCATTGCTTTCTCTCTCTCTCTCACTCGCCCTATTTCTTCCTCCAGCTCAATTTAGGGCTATTTTCCCTCCCACCTTTTTCTAGCTTTCTCTCTCTCTCTCTGTCACTCGCCCTATTTCTGCCTCTTGCTCAATTTAGGGCTATTTTCCCTCCCACCCTTCTTCTAACTTTCCCTCTCTCACCCTCCGTATTTCTGTCCCTGGCTCAATAATTTGCCTGTTTCGGAGGGCCTCGGGGCTCCTGTGTCTACCTCGCTCTTGGAAAATGTTGACGGCTCGTGTTTAAAATCGAGACCGTTTTCATCTGTCCAACCGTCACGAGGAGCCGATCGGGCCCGACGTTGCCTGTTTCGGAGGGCTGTGGGGCTCCCGTGTTTACCTCGCACTTGGAAAAAATTGACGGCTCGAGTTTAAAATCGAGGTCGTTTTCATCTGTCCAACCGTCACGAGGAGCCGATCGGGCCCGACGTTGCCTGTTTCGGATGGCCTCGGGGCTCCCGTGTCTACCTGGCACTTGGAAAAAGTTGAACGCTCGAGTTTAAAATCGAGACCGTTTTCATCTGTCCAACCGTCACGGGGAGCCGATTGGGCTATTTTCCCTCCCACCTTTTCATTGCTTTCTCTCTCTCTCTCTCACTCGCCCTATTTCTTCCTCCAGCTCAATTTAGGGCTATTTTCCCCTCCCACCTTTTTCTAGCTTTCTCTCTCTCTGTCACTCGCCCTATTTCTGCCTCTTGCTCAATTTAGGGCTATTTTCCCTCCCACCCTTCTTCTAACTTTCCCTCTCTCACCCTCCGTATTTCTGTCCCTGGCTCAATAATTTGCCTGTTTCGGAGGGCTGTGGGGCTCCCGTGTCTAACACTCGCACTTGGAAAAAAAGTTGAACGCTCGAGTTTAAAATCGAGACCGTTTCAATCTGTCCAACCGTCACGAAGGAGCCGATCGGGCCCGACGTTGCTGTTTCGGATGGCCTCGGGGCTCCTGTGTCTACTGGCACTTGGAAAAAGTTGAACGCTCGAGTTTAAAATCGAGACCGTTTTCATCTGTCCAACCGTCACGAGGAGCCGATCGGGCCCGACGTTGCCTGTTTTGGAGGGCCTTGGGGCTCCCGTGTCTACCTGGCACTTGGAAATGTTGACGGCTCGTGTTTAAAATCGAGACCGTTTTCATTTGTCCAACCGTCACGAGGAGCCGATCG